>NW_028244451.1:0-35209 GCF_964263255.1 Lissotriton vulgaris | reverse complement strand
CAGTTCACATTTGTAGGTGGATCATCAGTGTTAGAGCTAAAATTAGCATGTTTAAAGTGATTTTCATGCTTCCAGGGGCCCAAACACAAGATTTATGGAATGGTTAAAAGTGCATGAAAATGGCCAATTTACTCACTCTGAGTTCTCAAAAAGGGTTTCTTCACCCCGGGAAGTTAATTAAATACCATTTGGAGGCATTTAATGTTCGAGCAAAAACGGCTGATTTTCGACAAAAGAGATAACACCCCCCCATTACGTCATGCTTCAGAAATGTGGAAAATGGTCTGTTTTCAAATGTTTTATTTTTGAACGTCAGTTCACATTTGTAGGTGGATCATCAGTGTTAGAGCTAAAATTAGCATGTTTAAAGTGATTTTCATGCTTCCAGGGGCTCGGGAAGTTAATTAAATACCATTTGGAGGCATTTAATGTTCGAGCAAAAACGGCTGATTTTCGACAAAAGAGATAACACCCCCCCATTACGTCATGCTTCAGAAATGTGGGAAATGGTCCGTTTTCAAATGTTTTATTTTTGAACGTCAGTTCACATTTGTAGGTGGATCATCAGTGTTAGAGCTAAAATTAGCATGTTTAAAGTGATTTTCATGCTTCCAGGGGCCCAAAACACAAGATTTATGGAATGGTTAAAAGTGCATGAAAATGGCCAATTTACTCACTCTGAGTTCTCAAAAAGGGTTTCTTCACCCCGGGAAGTTAATTAAATACCATTTGGAGGCATTTAATGTTCGAGCAAAAACGGCTGATTTTCGACAAAAGAGATAACACCCCCCCATTACGTCATGCTTCAGAAATGTGGAAAATGGTCCGTTTTCAAATGTTTTATTTTTGAACGTCAGTTCACATTTGTAGGTGGATCATCAGTGTTAGAGCTAAAATTAGCATGTTTAAAGTGATTTTCATGCTTCCAGGGGCTCGGGAAGTTAATTAAATACCATTTGGAGGCATTTAATGTTCGAGCAAAAACGGCTGATTTTCGACAAAAGAGATAACACCCCCCCATTACGTCATGCTTCAGAAATGTGGAAAATGGTCCGTTTTCAAATGTTTTATTTTTGAACGTCAGTTCACATTTGTAGGTGGATCATCAGTGTTAGAGCTAAAATTAGCATGTTTAAAGTGATTTTCATGCTTCCAGGGGCTCGGGAAGTTAATTAAATACCATTTGGAGGCATTTAATGTTCGAGCAAAAACGGCTGATTTTCGACAAAAGAGATAACACCCCCCCATTACGTCATGCTTCAGAAATGTGGAAAATGGTCCGTTTTCAAATGTTTTATTTTTGAACGTCAGTTCACATTTGTAGGTGGATCATCAGTGTTAGAGCTAAAATTAGCATGTTTAAAGTGATTTTCATGCTTCCAGGGGCTCGGGAAGTTAATTAAATACCATTTGGAGGCATTTAATGTTCGAGCAAAAACGGCTGATTTTCGACAAAAGAGATAACACCCCCCCATTACGTCATGCTTCAGAAATGTGGAAAATGGTCCGTTTTCAAATGTTTTATTTTTGAACGTCAGTTCACATTTGTAGGTGGATCATCAGTGTTAGAGCTAAAATTAGCATGTTTAAAGTGATTTTCATGCTTCCAGGGGCCCAAAACACAAGATTTATGGAATGGTTAAAAGTGCATGAAAATGGCCAATTTACTCACTCTGAGTTCTCAAAAAGGGTTTCTTCACCCCGGGAAGTTAATTAAATACCATTTGGAGGCATTTAATGTTCGAGCAAAAACGGCTGATTTTCGACAAAAGAGATAACACCCCCCCATTACGTCATGCTTCAGAAATGTGGAAAATGGTCCGTTTTCAAATGTTTTATTTTTGAACGTCAGTTCACATTTGTAGGTGGATCATCAGTGTTAGAGCTAAAATTAGCATGTTTAAAGTGATTTTCATGCTTCCAGGGGCTCGGGAAGTTAATTAAATACCATTTGGAGGCATTTAATGTTCGAGCAAAAACGGCTGATTTTCGACAAAAGAGATAACACCCCCCCATTACGTCATGCTTCAGAAATGTGGAAAATGGTCCGTTTTCAAATGTTTTATTTTTGAACGTCAGTTCACATTTGTAGGTGGATCATCAGTGTTAGAGCTAAAATTAGCATGTTTAAAGTGATTTTCATGCTTCCAGGGGCCCAAAACACAAGATTTATGGAATGGTTAAAAGTGCATGAAAATGGCCAATATACTCACTCTGAGTTCTCAAAAAGGGTTTCTTCACCCCGGGAAGTTAATTAAATACCATTTGGAGGCATTTAATGTTCGAGCAAAAACGACTGATTTTCGACAAAAGAGATAACACCCCCCCATTACGTCATGCTTCAGAAATGTGGAAAATGGTCCGTTTTCAAATGTTTTATTTTTGAACGTCAGTTCACATTTGTAGGTGGATCATCAGTGTTAGAGCTAAAATTAGCATGTTTAAAGTGATTTTCATGCTTCCAGGGGCTCGGGAAGTTAATTAAATACCATTTGGAGGCATTTAATGTTCGAGCAAAAACGGCTGATTTTCGACAAAAGAGATAACACCCCCCATTACGTCATGCTTCAGAAATGTGGAAAATGGTCCGCTTTCAAATGTTTTATTTTTGAACGTCAGTTCACATTTGTAGGTGGATCATCAGTGTTAGAGCTAAAATTAGCATGTTTAAAGTGATTTTCATGCTTCCAGGGGCTCGGGAAGTTAATTAAATACCATTTGGAGGCATTTAATGTTCGAGCAAAAACGGCTGATTTTCGACAAAAGAGATAACACCCCCCCATTACTTCATGCTTCAGAAATGTGGAAAATGGTCCGTTTTCAAATGTTTTATTTTTGAACGTCAGTTCACATTTGTAGGTGGATCATCAGTGTTAGAGCTAAAATTAGCATGTTTAAAGTGATTTTCATGCTTCCAGGGGCTCGGGAAGTTAATTAAATACCATTTGGAGGCATTTAATGTTCGAGCAAAAACGGCTGATTTTCGACAAAAGAGATAACACCCCCCCATTACGTCATGCTTCAGAAATGTGGAAAATGGTCCGTTTTCAAATGTTTTATTTTTGAACGTCAGTTCACATTTGTAGGTGGATCATCAGTGTTAGAGCTAAAATTAGCATGTTTAAAGTGATTTTCATGCTTCCAGGGGCTCGGGAAGTTAATTAAATACCATTTGGAGGCATTTAATGTTCGAGCAAAAACGGCTGATTTTCGACAAAAGAGATAACACCCCCCCATTACGTCATGCTTCAGAAATGTGGAAAATGGTCCGTTTTCAAATGTTTTATTTTTGAACGTCAGTTCACATTTGTAGGTGGATCATCAGTGTTAGAGCTAAAATTAGCATGTTTAAAGTGATTTTCATGCTTCCAGGGGCCCAAAACACAAGATTTATGGAATGGTTAAAAGTGCATGAAAATGGCCAATTTACTCACTCTGAGTTCTCAAAAAGGGTTTCTTCACCCCGGGAAGTTAATTAAATACCATTTGGAGGCATTTAATGTTCGAGCAAAAACGGCTGATTTTCGACAAAAGAGATAACACCCCCCCATTACGTCATGCTTCAGAAATGTGGAAAATGGTCCGTTTTCAAATGTTTTATTTTTGAACGTCAGTTCACATTTGTAGGTGGATCATCAGTGTTAGAGCTAAAATTAGCATGTTTAAAGTGATTTTCATGCTTCCAGGGGCCCAAAACACAAGATTTATGGAATGGTTAAAAGTGCATGAAAATGGCCAATTTACTCACTCTGAGTTCTCAAAAGGGTTTCTTCACCCCGGGAAGTTAATTAAATACCATTTGGAGGCATTTAATGTTCGAGCAAAAACGGCTGATTTTCGACAAAAGAGATAACACCCCCCCATTACGTCATGCTTCAGAAATGTGGAAAATGGTCCGTTTTCAAATGTTTTATTTTGAACGTCAGTTCACATTTGTAGGTGGATCATCAGTGTTAGAGCTAAAATTAGCATGTTTAAAGTGATTTTCATGCTTCCAGGGGCTCGGGAAGTTAATTAAATACCATTTGGAGGCATTTAATGTTCGAGCAAAAACGGCTGATTTTCGACAAAAGAGATAACACCCCCCCATTACGTCATGCTTCAGAAATGTGGAAAATGGTCCGTTTTCAAATGTTTTATTTTTGAACGTCAGTTCACATTTGTAGGTGGATCATCAGTGTTAGAGCTAAAATTAGCATGTTTAAAGTGATTTTCATGCTTCCAGGGGCTCGGGAAGTTAATTAAATACCATTTGGAGGCATTTAATGTTCGAGCAAAAACGGCTGATTTTCGACAAAAGAGATAACAGCCCCCCATTACGTCATGCTTCAGAAATGTGGAAAATGGTCCGTTTTCAAATGTTTTATTTTTGAACGTCAGTTCACATTTGTAGGTGGATCATCAGTGTTAGAGCTAAAATTAGCATGTTTAAAGTGATTTTCATGCTTCCAGGGGCCCAAAACACAAGATTTATGGAATGGTTAAAAGTGCATGAAAATGGCCAATTTACTCACTCTGAGTTCTCAAAAGGGTTTCTTCACCCCGGGAAGTTAATTAAATACCATTTGGAGGCATTTAATGTTCGAGCAAAAACGGCTGATTTTCGACAAAAGAGATAACACCCCCCCATTACGTCATGCTTCAGAAATGTGGAAAATGGTCCGTTTTCAAATGTTTTATTTTTGAACGTCAGTTCACATTTGTAGGTGGATCATCAGTGTTAGAGCTAAAATTAGCATGTTTAAAGTGATTTTCATGCTTCCAGGGGCTCGGGAAGTTAATTAAATACCATTTGGAGGCATTTAATGTTCGAGCAAAAACGGCTGATTTTCGACAAAAGAGATAACACCCCCCCATTACGTCATGCTTCAGAAATGTGGAAAATGGTCCGTTTTCAAATGTTTTATTTTTGAACGTCAGTTCACATTTGTAGGTGGATCATCAGTGTTAGAGCTAAAATTAGCATGTTTAAAGTGATTTTCATGCTTCCAGGGGCTCGGGAAGTTAATTAAATACCATTTGGAGGCATTTAATGTTCGAGCAAAAACGGCTGATTTTCGACAAAAGAGATAACACCCCCCCATTACGTCATGCTTCAGAAATGTGGAAAATGGTCCGTTTTCAAATGTTTTATTTTTGAACGTCAGTTCACATTTGTAGGTGGATCATCAGTGTTAGAGCTAAAATTAGCATGTTTAAAGTGATTTTCATGCTTCCAGGGGCCCAAAACACAAGATTTATGGAATGGTTAAAAGTGCATGAAAATGGCCAATTTACTCACTCTGAGTTCTCAAAAAGGGTTTCTTCACCCCGGGAAGTTAATTAAATACCATTTGGAGGCATTTAATGTTCGAGCAAAAACGGCTGATTTTCGACAAAAGAGATAACACCCCCCCATTACGTCATGCTTCAGAAATGTGGAAAATGGTCCGTTTTCAAATGTTTTATTTTTGAACGTCAGTTCACATTTGTAGGTGGATCATCAGTGTTAGAGCTAAAATTAGCATGTTTAAAGTGATTTTCATGCTTCCAGGGGCTCGGGAAGTTAATTAAATACCATTTGGAGGCATTTAATGTTCGAGCAAAAACGGCTGATTTTCGACAAAAGAGATAACACCCCCCCATTACGTCATGCTTCAGAAATGTGGAAAATGGTCCGTTTTCAAATGTTTTATTTTTGAACGTCAGTTCACATTTGTAGGTGGATCATCAGTGTTAGAGCTAAAATTAGCATGTTTAAAGTGATTTTCATGCTTCCAGGGGCTCGGGAAGTTAATTAAATACCATTTGGAGGCATTTAATGTTCGAGCAAAAACGGCTGATTTTCGACAAAAGAGATAACACCCCCCCATTACGTCATGCTTCAGAAATGTGGAAAATGGTCCGTTTTCAAATGTTTTATTTTTGAACGTCAGTTCACATTTGTAGGTGGATCATCAGTGTTAGAGCTAAAATTAGCATGTTTAAAGTGATTTTCATGCTTCCAGGGGCCCAAAACACAAGATTTATGGAATGGTTAAAAGTGCATGAAAATGGCCAATTTACTCACTCTGAGTTCTCAAAAAGGGTTTCTTCACCCCGGGAAGTTAATTAAATACCATTTGGAGGCATTTAATGTTCGAGCAAAAACGGCTGATTTTCGACAAAAGAGATAACACCCCCCCATTACGTCATGCTTCAGAAATGTGGAAAATGGTCCGTTTTCAAATGTTTTATTTTTGAACGTCAGTTCACATTTGTAGGTGGATCATCAGTGTTAGAGCTAAAATTAGCATGTTTAAAGTGATTTTCATGCTTCCAGAGGCTCGGGAAGTTAATTAAATACCATTTGGAGGCATTTAATGTTCGAGCAAAAACGGCTGATTTTCGACAAAAGAGATAACACCCCCCCATTACGTCATGCTTCAGAAATGTGGAAAATGGTCCGTTTTCAAATGTTTTATTTTTGAACGTCAGTTCACATTTGTAGGTGGATCATCAGTGTTAGAGCTAAAATTAGCATGTTTAAAGTGATTTTCATGCTTCCAGGGGCCCAAAACACAAGATTTATGGAATGGTTAAAAGTGCATGAAAATGGCCAATTTACTCACTCTGAGTTCTCAAAAAGGGTTTCTTCACCCCGGGAAGTTAATTAAATACCATTTGGAGGCATTTAATGGTCGAGCAAAAACGGCTGATTTTCGACAAAAGAGATAACACCCCCCCATTACGTCATGCTTCAGAAATGTGGAAAATGGTCCGTTTTCAAATGTTTTATTTTTGAACGTCAGTTCACATTTGTAGGTGGATCATCAGTGTTAGAGCTAAAATTAGCATGTTTAAAGTGATTTTCATGCTTCCAGGGGCCCAAAACACAAGATTTATGGAATGGTTAAAAGTGCATGAAAATGGCCAATTTACTCACTCTGAGTTCTCAAAAAGGGTTTCTTCACCCCGGGAAGTTAATTAAATACCATTTGGAGGCATTTAATGTTCGAGCAAAAACGGCTGATTTTCGACAAAAGAGATAACACCCCCCCATTACGTCATGCTTCAGAAATGTGGAAAATGGTCCGTTTTCAAATGTTTTATTTTTGAACGTCAGTTCACATTTGTAGGTGGATCATCAGTGTTAGAGCTAAAATTAGCATGTTTAAAGTGATTTTCATGCTTCCAGGGGCCCAAAACACAAGATTTATGGAATGGTTAAAAGTGCATGAAAATGGCCAATTTACTCACTCTGAGTTCTCAAAAAGGGTTTCTTCACCCCGGGAAGTTAATTAAATACCATTTGGAGGCATTTAATGTTCGAGCAAAAACGGCTGATTTTCGACAAAAGAGATAACACCCCCCCATTACGTCATGCTTCAGAAATGTGGAAAATGGTCCGTTTTCAAATGTTTTATTTTTGAACGTCAGTTCACATTTGTAGGTGGATCATCAGTGTTAGAGCTAAAATTAGCATGTTTAAAGTGATTTTCATGCTTCCAGGGGCTCGGGAAGTTAATTAAATACCATTTGGAGGCATTTAATGTTCGAGCAAAAACGGCTGATTTTCGACAAAAGAGATAACACCCCCCCATTACGTCATGCTTCAGAAATGTGGAAAATGGTCCGTTTTCAAATGTTTTATTTTTGAACGTCAGTTCACATTTGTAGGTGGATCATCAGTGTTAGAGCTAAAATTAGCATGTTTAAAGTGATTTTCATGCTTCCAGGGGCTCGGGAAGTTAATTAAATACCATTTGGAGGCATTTAATGTTCGAGCAAAAACGGCTGATTTTCGACAAAAGAGATAACACCCCCCCATTACGTCATGCTTCAGAAATGTGGAAAATGGTCCGTTTTCAAATGTTTTATTTTTGAACGTCAGTTCACATTTGTAGGTGGATCATCAGTGTTAGAGCTAAAATTAGCATGTTTAAAGTGATTTTCATGCTTCCAGGGGCCCAAAACACAAGATTTATGGAATGGTTAAAAGTGCATGAAAATGGCCAATTTACTCACTCTGAGTTCTCAAAAAGGGTTTCTTCACCCCGGGAAGTTAATTAAATACCATTTGGAGGCATTTAATGTTCGAGCAAAAACGGCTGATTTTCGACAAAAGAGATAACACCCCCCCATTACGTCATGCTTCAGAAATGTGGAAAATGGTCCGTTTTCAAATGTTTTATTTTTGAACGTCAGTTCACATTTGTAGGTGGATCATCAGTGTTAGAGCTAAAATTAGCATGTTTAAAGTGATTTTCATGCTTCCAGGGGCCCAAAACACAAGATTTATGGAATGGTTAAAAGTGCATGAAAATGGCCAATTTACTCACTCTGAGTTCTCAAAAAGGGTTTCTTCACCCCGGGAAGTTAATTAAATACCATTTGGAGGCATTTAATGTTCGAGCAAAAACGGCTGATTTTCGACAAAAGAGATAACACCCCCCCATTACGTCATGCTTCAGAAATGTGGAAAATGGTCTGTTTTCAAATGTTTTATTTTTGAACGTCAGTTCACATTTGTAGGTGGATCATCAGTGTTAGAGCTAAAATTAGCATGTTTAAAGTGATTTTCATGCTTCCAGGGGCTCGGGAAGTTAATTAAATACCATTTGGAGGCATTTAATGTTCGAGCAAAAACGGCTGATTTTCGACAAAAGAGATAACACCCCCCCATTACGTCATGCTTCAGAAATGTGGGAAATGGTCCGTTTTCAAATGTTTTATTTTTGAACGTCAGTTCACATTTGTAGGTGGATCATCAGTGTTAGAGCTAAAATTAGCATGTTTAAAGTGATTTTCATGCTTCCAGGGGCCCAAAACACAAGATTTATGGAATGGTTAAAAGTGCATGAAAATGGCCAATTTACTCACTCTGAGTTCTCAAAAAGGGTTTCTTCACCCCGGGAAGTTAATTAAATACCATTTGGAGGCATTTAATGTTCGAGCAAAAACGGCTGATTTTCGACAAAAGAGATAACACCCCCCCATTACGTCATGCTTCAGAAATGTGGAAAATGGTCCGTTTTCAAATGTTTTATTTTTGAACGTCAGTTCACATTTGTAGGTGGATCATCAGTGTTAGAGCTAAAATTAGCATGTTTAAAGTGATTTTCATGCTTCCAGGGGCTCGGGAAGTTAATTAAATACCATTTGGAGGCATTTAATGTTCGAGCAAAAACGGCTGATTTTCGACAAAAGAGATAACACCCCCCCATTACGTCATGCTTCAGAAATGTGGAAAATGGTCCGTTTTCAAATGTTTTATTTTTGAACGTCAGTTCACATTTGTAGGTGGATCATCAGTGTTAGAGCTAAAATTAGCATGTTTAAAGTGATTTTCATGCTTCCAGGGGCTCGGGAAGTTAATTAAATACCATTTGGAGGCATTTAATGTTCGAGCAAAAACGGCTGATTTTCGACAAAAGAGATAACACCCCCCCATTACGTCAAGCTTCAGAAATGTGGAAAATGGTCCGTTTTCAAATGTTTTATTTTTGAACGTCAGTTCACATTTGTAGGTGGATCATCAGTGTTAGAGCTAAAATTAGCATGTTTAAAGTGATTTTCATGCTTCCAGGGGCCCAAAACACAAGATTTATGGAATGGTTAAAAGTGCATGAAAATGGCCAATTTACTCACTCTGAGTTCTCAAAAAGGGTTTCTTCACCCCGGGAAGTTAATTAAATACCATTTGGAGGCATTTAATGTTCGAGCAAAAACGGCTGATTTTCGACAAAAGAGATAACACCCCCCCATTACGTCATGCTTCAGAAATGTGGAAAATGGTCCGTTTTCAAATGTTTTATTTTTGAACGTCAGTTCACATTTGTAGGTGGATCATCAGTGTTAGAGCTAAAATCAGCATGTTTAAAGTGATTTTCATGCTTCCAGGGGCCCAAAACACAAGATTTATGGAATGGTTAAAAGTGCATGAAAATGGCCAATTTACTCACTCTGAGTTCTCAAAAAGGGTTTCTTCACCCCGGGAAGTTAATTAAATACCATTTGGAGGCATTTAATGTTCGAGCAAAAACGGCTGATTTTCGACAAAAGAGATAACACCCCCCCATTACGTCATGCTTCAGAAATGTGGAAAATGGTCCGTTTTCAAATGTTTTATTTTTGAACGTCAGTTCACATTTGTAGGTGGATCATCAGTGTTAGAGCTAAAATTAGCATGTTTAAAGTGATTTTCATGCTTCCAGGGGCCCAAAACACAAGATTTATGGAATGGTTAAAAGTGCATGAAAATGGCCAATTTACTCACTCTGAGTTCTCAAAAAGGGTTTCTTCACCCCGGGAAGTTAATTAAATACCATTTGGAGGCATTTAATGTTCGAGCAAAAACGGCTGATTTTCGACAAAAGAGATAACACCCCCCCATTACGTCATGCTTCAGAAATGTGGAAAATGGTCCGTTTTCAAATGTTTTATTTTTGAACGTCAGTTCACATTTGTAGGTGGATCATCAGTGTTAGAGCTAAAATTAGCATGTTTAAAGTGATTTTCATGCTTCCAGGGGCTCGGGAAGTTAATTAAATACCATTTGGAGGCATTTAATGTTCGAGCAAAAACGGCTGATTTTCGACAAAAGAGATAACACCCCCCCATTACGTCATGCTTCAGAAATGTGGAAAATGGTCCGTTTTCAAATGTTTTATTTTTGAACGTCAGTTCACATTTGTAGGTGGATCATCAGTGTTAGAGCTAAAATTAGCATGTTTAAAGTGATTTTCATGCTTCCAGGGGCTCGGGAAGTTAATTAAATACCATTTGGAGGCATTTAATGTTCGAGCAAAAACGGCTGATTTTCGACAAAAGAGATAACACCCCCCCATTACGTCATGCTTCAGAAATGTGGAAAATGGTCCGTTTTCAAATGTTTTATTTTTGAACGTCAGTTCACATTTGTAGGTGGATCATCAGTGTTAGAGCTAAAATTAGCATGTTTAAAGTGATTTTCATGCTTCCAGGGGCCCAAAACACAAGATTTATGGAATGGTTAAAAGTGCATGAAAATGGCCAATTTACTCACTCTGAGTTCTCAAAAAGGGTTTCTTCACCCCGGGAAGTTAATTAAATACCATTTGGAGGCATTTAATGTTCGAGCAAAAACGGCTGATTTTCGACAAAAGAGATAACACCCCCCCATTACGTCATGCTTCAGAAATGTGGAAAATGGTCCGTTTTCAAATGTTTTATTTTTGAACGTCAGTTCACATTTGTAGGTGGATCATCAGTGTTAGAGCTAAAATTAGCATGTTTAAAGTGATTTTCATGCTTCCAGGGGCTCGGGAAGTTAATTAAATACCATTTGGAGGCATTTAATGTTCGAGCAAAAACGGCTGATTTTCGACAAAAGAGATAACACCCCCCCATTACGTCATGCTTCAGAAATGTGGAAAATGGTCCGTTTTCAAATGTTTTATTTTTGAACGTCAGTTCACATTTGTAGGTGGATCATCAGTGTTAGAGCTAAAATTAGCATGTTTAAAGTGATTTTCATGCTTCCAGGGGCTCGGGAAGTTAATTAAATACCATTTGGAGGCATTTAATGTTCGAGCAAAAACGGCTGATTTTCGACAAAAGAGATAACACCCCCCCATTACGTCATGCTTCAGAAATGTGGAAAATGGTCCGTTTTCAAATGTTTTATTTTTGAACGTCAGTTCACATTTGTAGGTGGATCATCAGTGTTAGAGCTAAAATTAGCATGTTTAAAGTGATTTTCATGCTTCCAGGGGCTCGGGAAGTTAATTAAATACCATTTGGAGGCATTTAATGTTCGAGCAAAAACGGCTGATTTTCGACAAAAGAGATAACACCCCCCCATTACGTCATGCTTCAGAAATGTGGAAAATGGTCCGTTTTCAAATGTTTTATTTTTGAACGTCAGTTCACATTTGTAGGTGGATCATCAGTGTTAGAGCTAAAATTAGCATGTTTAAAGTGATTTTCATGCTTCCAGGGGCTCGGGAAGTTAATTAAATACCATTTGGAGGCATTTAATGTTCGAGCAAAAACGGCTGATTTTCGACAAAAGAGATAACACCCCCCCATTACGTCATGCTTCAGAAATGTGGAAAATGGTCCGTTTTCAAATGTTTTATTTTTGAACGTCAGTTCACATTTGTAGGTGGATCATCAGTGTTAGAGCTAAAATTAGCATGTTTAAAGTGATTTTCATGCTTCCAGGGGCTCGGGAAGTTAATTAAATACCATTTGGAGGCATTTAATGTTCGAGCAAAAACGGCTGATTTTCGACAAAAGAGATAACACCCCCCCATTACGTCATGCTTCAGAAATGTGGAAAATGGTCCGTTTTCAAATGTTTTATTTTTGAACGTCAGTTCACATTTGTAGGTGGATCATCAGTGTTAGAGCTAAAATTAGCATGTTTAAAGTGATTTTCATGCTTCCAGGGGCTCGGGAAGTTAATTAAATACCATTTGGAGGCATTTAATGTTCGAGCAAAAACGGCTGATTTTCGACAAAAGAGATAACACCCCCCCATTACGTCATGCTTCAGAAATGTGGAAAATGGTCCGTTTTCAAATGTTTTATTTTTGAACGTCAGTTCACATTTGTAGGTGGATCATCAGTGTTAGAGCTAAAATTAGCATGTTTAAAGTGATTTTCATGCTTCCAGGGGCTCGGGAAGTTAATTAAATACCATTTGGAGGCATTTAATGTTCGAGCAAAAACGGCTGATTTTCGACAAAAGAGATAACACCCCCCCATTACGTCATGCTTCAGAAATGTGGAAAATGGTCCGTTTTCAAATGTTTTATTTTTGAACGTCAGTTCACATTTGTAGGTGGATCATCAGTGTTAGAGCTAAAATTAGCATGTTTAAAGTGATTTTCATGCTTCCAGGGGCTCGGGAAGTTAATTAAATACCATTTGGAGGCATTTAATGTTCGAGCAAAAACGGCTGATTTTCGACAAAAGAGATAACACCCCCCCATTACGTCATGCTTCAGAAATGTGGAAAATGGTCCGTTTTCAAATGTTTTATTTTTGAACGTCGGTTCACATTTGTAGGTGGATCATCAGTGTTAGAGCTAAAATGAGCATGTTTAAAGTGATTTTCATGCTTCCAGGGGCCCAAAACACAAGATTTATGGAATGGTTAAAAGTGCATGAAAATGGCCAATTTACTCACTCTGAGTTCTCAAAAAGGGTTTCTTCACCCCGGGAAGTTAATTAAATACCATTTGGAGGCATTTAATGTTCGAGCAAAAACGGCTGATTTTCGACAAAAGAGATAACACCCCCCCATTACGTCATGCTTCAGAAATGTGGAAAATGGTCCGTTTTCAAATGTTTTATTTTTGAACGTCAGTTCACATTTGTAGGTGGATCATCAGTGTTAGAGCTAAAATTAGCATGTTTAAAGTGATTTTCATGCTTCCAGGGGCCCAAAACACAAGATTTATGGAATGGTTAAAAGTGCATGAAAATGGCCAATTTACTCACTCTGAGTTCTCAAAAAGGGTTTCTTCACCCCGGGAAGTTAATTAAATACCATTTGGAGGCATTTAATGTTCGAGCAAAAACGGCTGATTTTCGACAAAAGAGATAACACCCCCCCATTACGTCATGCTTCAGAAATGTGGAAAATGGTCCGTTTTCAAATGTTTTATTTTTGAACGTCAGTTCACATTTGTAGGTGGATCATCAGTGTTAGAGCTAAAATTAGCATGTTTAAAGTGATTTTCATGCTTCCAGGGGCTCGGGAAGTTAATTAAATACCATTTGGAGGCATTTAATGTTCGAGCAAAAACGGCTGATTTTCGACAAAAGAGATAACACCCCCCCATTACGTCATGCTTCAGAAATGTGGAAAATGGTCCGTTTTCAAATGTTTTATTTTTGAACGTCAGTTCACATGTGTAGGTGGATCATCAGTGTTAGAGCTAAAATTAGCATGTTTAAAGTGATTTTCATGCTTCCAGGGGCTCGGGAAGTTAATTAAATACCATTTGGAGGCATTTAATGTTCGAGCAAAAACGGCTGATTTTCGACAAAAGAGATAACACCCCCCCATTACGTCATGCTTCAGAAATGTGGAAAATGGTCCGTTTTCAAATGTTTTATTTTTGAACGTCAGTTCACATTTGTAGGTGGATCATCAGTGTTAGAGCTAAAATTAGCATGTTTAAAGTGATTTTCATGCTTCCAGGGGCTCGGGAAGTTAATTAAATACCATTTGGAGGCATTTAATGTTCGAGCAAAAACGGCTGATTTTCGACAAAAGAGATAACACCCCCCCATTACGTCATGCTTCAGAAATGTGGAAAATGGTCCGTTTTCAAATGTTTTATTTTTGAACGTCAGTTCACATTTGTAGGTGGATCATCAGTGTTAGAGCTAAAATTAGCATGTTTAAAGTGATTTTCATGCTTCCAGGGGCCCAAAACACAAGATTTATGGAATGGTTAAAAGTGCATGAAAATGGCCAATTTACTCACTCTGAGTTCTCAAAAAGGGTTTCTTCACCCCGGGAAGTTAATTAAATACCATTTGGAGGCATTTAATGTTCGAGCAAAAACGGCTGATTTTCGACAAAAGAGATAACACCCCCCCATTACGTCATGCTTCAGAAATGTGGAAAATGGTCCGTTTTCAAATGTTTTATTTTTGAACGTCAGTTCACATTTGTAGGTGGATCATCAGTGTTAGAGCTAAAATTAGCATGTTTAAAGTGATTTTCATGCTTCCAGGGGCTCGGGAAGTTAATTAAATACCATTTGGAGGCATTTAATGTTCGAGCAAAAACGGCTGATTTTCGACAAAAGAGATAACACCCCCCCATTACGTCATGCTTCAGAAATGTGGAAAATGGTCCGTTTTCAAATGTTTTATTTTTGAACGTCAGTTCACATTTGTAGGTGGATCATCAGTGTTAGAGCTAAAATTAGCATGTTTAAAGTGATTTTCATGCTTCCAGGGGCTCGGGAAGTTAATTAAATACCATTTGGAGGCATTTAATGTTCGAGCAAAAACGGCTGATTTTCGACAAAAGAGATAACACCCCCCCATTACGTCATGCTTCAGAAATGTGGAAAATGGTCCGTTTTCAAATGTTTTATTTTTGAACGTCAGTTCACATTTGTAGGTGGATCATCAGTGTTAGAGCTAAAATTAGCATGTTTAAAGTGATTTTCATGCTTCCAGGGGCCCAAAACACAAGATTTATGGAATGGTTAAAAGTGCATGAAAATGTCCAATTTACTCACTCTGAGTTCTCAAAAAGGGTTTCTTCACCCCGGGAAGTTAATTAAATACCATTTGGAGGCATTTAATGTTCGAGCAAAAACGGCTGATTTTCGACAAAAGAGATAACACCCCCCCATTACGTCATGCTTCAGAAATGTGGAAAATGGTCCGTTTTCAAATGTTTTATTTTTGAACGTCAGTTCACATTTGTAGGTGGATCATCAGTGTTAGAGCTAAAATTAGCATGTTTAAAGTGATTTTCATGCTTCCAGGGGCTCGGGAAGTTAATTAAATACCATTTGGAGGCATTTAATGTTCGAGCAAAAACGGCTGATTTTCGACAAAAGAGATAACACCCCCCCATTACGTCATGCTTCAGAAATGTGGAAAATGGTCCGTTTTCAAATGTTTTATTTTTGAACGTCAGTTCACATTTGTAGGTGGATCATCAGTGTTAGAGCTAAAATTAGCATGTTTAAAGTGATTTTCATGCTTCCAGGGGCTCGGGAAGTTAATTAAATACCATTTGGAGGCATTTAATGTTCGAGCAAAAACGGCTGATTTTCGACAAAAGAGATAACACCCCCCCATTACGTCATGCTTCAGAAATGTGGAAAATGGTCCGTTTTCAAATGTTTTATTTTTGAACGTCAGTTCACATTTGTAGGTGGATCATCAGTGTTAGAGCTAAAATTAGCATGTTTAAAGTGATTTTCATGCTTCCAGGGGCCCAAAACACAAGATTTATGGAATGGTTAAAAGTGCATGAAAATGGCCAATTTACTCACTCTGAGTTCTCAAAAAGGGTTTCTTCACCCCGGGAAGTTAATTAAATACCATTTGGAGGCATTTAATGTTCGAGCAAAAACGGCTGATTTTCGACAAAAGAGATAACACCCCCCCATTACGTCATGCTTCAGAAATGTGGAAAATGGTCCGTTTTCAAATGTTTTATTTTTGAACGTCAGTTCACATTTGTAGGTGGATCATCAGTGTTAGAGCTAAAATTAGCATGTTTAAAGTGATTTTCATGCTTCCAGGGGCTCGGGAAGTTAATTAAATACCATTTGGAGGCATTTAATGTTCGAGCAAAAACGGCTGATTTTCGACAAAAGAGATAACACCCCCACATTACGTCATGCTTCAGAAATGTGGAAAATGGTCCGTTTTCAAATGTTTTATTTTTGAACGTCAGTTCACATTTGTAGGTGGATCATCAGTGTTAGAGCTAAAATTAGCATGTTTAAAGTGATTTTCATGCTTCCAGGGGCCCAAAACACAAGATTTATGGAATGGTTAAAAGTGCATGAAAATGGCCAATTTACTCACTCTGAGTTCTCAAAAAGGGTTTCTTCACCCCGGGAAGTTAATTAAATACCATTTGGAGGCATTTAATGTTCGAGCAAAAACGGCTGATTTTCGACAAAAGAGATAACACCCCCCCATTACGTCATGCTTCAGAAATGTGGAAAATGGTCCGTTTTCAAATGTTTTATTTTTGAACGTCAGTTCACATTTGTAGGTGGATCATCAGTGTTAGAGCTAAAATTGGCATGTTTAAAGTGATTTTCATTCTTCCAGGGGCTCGGGAAGTTAATTAAATACCATTTGGAGGCATTTAATGTTCGAGCAAAAACGGCTGATTTTCGACAAAAGAGATAACACCCCCCCATTACGTCATGCTTCAGAAATGTGGAAAATGGTCCGTTTTCAAATGTTTTATTTTTGAACGTCAGTTCACATTTGTAGGTGGATCATCAGTGTTAGAGCTAAAATTAGCATGTTTAAAGTGATTTTCATGCTTCCAGGGGCCCAAAACACAAGATTTATGGAATGGTTAAAAGTGCATGAAAATGGCCAATTTACTCACTCTGAGTTCTCAAAAAGGGTTTCTTCACCCCGGGAAGTTAATTAAATACCATTTGGAGGCATTTAATGTTCGAGCAAAAACGGCTGATTTTCGACAAAAGAGATAACACCCCCCCATTACGTCATGCTTCAGAAATGTGGAAAATGGTCCGTTTTCAAATGTTTTATTTTTGAACGTCAGTTCACATTTGTAGGTGGATCATCAGTGTTAGAGCTAAAATTAGCATGTTTAAAGTGATTTTCATGCTTCCAGGGGCCCAAAACACAAGATTTATGGAATGGTTAAAAGTGCATGAAAATGGCCAATTTACTCACTCTGAGTTCTCAAAAAGGGTTTCTTCACCCCGGGAAGTTAATTAAATACCATTTGGAGGCATTTAATGTTCGAGCAAAAACGGCTGATTTTCGACAAAAGAGATAACACCCCCCCATTACGTCATGCTTCAGAAATGTGGAAAATGGTCCGTTTTCAAATGTTTTATTTTTGAACGTCAGTTCACATTTGTAGGTGGATCATCAGTGTTAGAGCTAAAATTAGCATGTTTAAAGTGATTTTCATGCTTCCAGGGGCTCGGGAAGTTAATTAAATACCATTTGGAGGCATTTAATGTTCGAGCAAAAACGGCTGATTTTCGACAAAAGAGATAACACCCCCCCATTACGTCATGCTTCAGAAATGTGGAAAATGGTCCGTTTTCAAATGTTTTATTTTTGAACGTCAGTTCACATTTGTAGGTGGATCATCAGTGTTAGAGCTAAAATTAGCATGTTTAAAGTGATTTTCATGCTTCCAGGGGCTCGGGAAGTTAATTAAATACCATTTGGAGGCATTTAATGTTCGAGCAAAAACGGCTGATTTTCGACAAAAGAGATAACACCCCCCCATTACGTCATGCTTCAGAAATGTGGAAAATGGTCCGTTTTCAAATGTTTTATTTTTGAACGTCAGTTCACATTTGTAGGTGGATCATCAGTGTTAGAGCTAAAATTAGCATGTTTAAAGTGATTTTCATGCTTCCAGGGGCTCGGGAAGTTAATTAAATACCATTTGGAGGCATTTAATGTTCGAGCAAAAACGGCTGATTTTCGACAAAAGAGATAACACCCCCCCATTACGTCATGCTTCAGAAATGTGGAAAATGGTCCGTTTTCAAATGTTTTATTTTTGAACGTCAGTTCACATTTGTAGGTGGATCATCAGTGTTAGAGCTAAAATTAGCATGTTTAAAGTGATTTTCATGCTTCCAGGGGCCCAAAACACAAGATTTATGGAATGGTTAAAAGTGCATGAAAATGGCCAATTTACTCACTCTGAGTTCTCAAAAAGGGTTTCTTCACCCCGGGAAGTTAATTAAATACCATTTGGAGGCATTTAATGTTCGAGCAAAAACGGCTGATTTTCGACAAAAGAGATAACACCCCCCCATTACGTCATGCTTCAGAAATGTGGAAAATGGTCCGTTTTCAAATGTTTTATTTTTGAACGTCAGTTCACATTTGTAGGTGGATCATCAGTGTTAGAGCTAAAATTAGCATGTTTAAAGTGATTTTCATGCTTCCAGGGGCCCAAAACACAAGATTTATGGAATGGTTAAAAGTGCATGAAAATGGCCAATTTACTCACTCTGAGTTCTCAAAAAGGGTTTCTTCACCCCGGGAAGTTAATTAAATACCATTTGGAGGCATTTAATGTTCGAGCAAAAACGGCTGATTTTCGACAAAAGAGATAACACCCCCCCATTACGTCATGCTTCAGAAATGTGGAAAATGGTCCGTTTTCAAATGTTTTATTTTTGAACGTCAGTTCACATTTGTAGGTGGATCATCAGTGTTAGAGCTAAAATTAGCATGTTTAAAGTGATTTTCATGCTTCCAGGGGCTCGGGAAGTTAATTAAATACCATTTGGAGGCATTTAATGTTCGAGCAAAAACGGCTGATTTTCGACAAAAGAGATAACACCCCCCCATTACGTCATGCTTCAGAAATGTGGAAAATGGTCCGTTTTCAAATGTTTTATTTTTGAACGTCAGTTCACATTTGTAGGTGGATCATCAGTGTTAGAGCTAAAATTAGCATGTTTAAAGTGATTTTCATGCTTCCAGGGGCCCAAAACACAAGATTTATGGAATGGTTAAAAGTGCATGAAAATGGCCAATTTACTCACTCTGAGTTCTCAAAAAGGGTTTCTTCACCCCGGGAAGTTAATTAAATACCATTTGGAGGCATTTAATGTTCGAGCAAAAACGGCTGATTTTCGACAAAAGAGATAACACCCCCCCATTACGTCATGCTTCAGAAATGTGGAAAATGGTCCGTTTTCAAATGTTTTATTTTTGAACGTCAGTTCACATTTGTAGGTGGATCATCAGTGTTAGAGCTAAAATTAGCATGTTTAAAGTGATTTTCATGCTTCCAGGGGCTCGGGAAGTTAATTAAATACCATTTGGAGGCATTTAATGTTCGAGCAAAAACGGCTGATTTTCGACAAAAGAGATAACACCCCCCCATTACGTCATGCTTCAGAAATGTGGAAAATGGTCCGTTTTCAAATGTTTTATTTTTGAACGTCAGTTCACATTTGTAGGTGGATCATCAGTGTTAGAGCTAAAATTAGCATGTTTAAAGTGATTTTCATGCTTCCAGGGGCTCGGGAAGTTAATTAAATACCATTTGGAGGCATTTAATGTTCGAGCAAAAACGGCTGATTTTCGACAAAAGAGATAACACCCCCCCATTACGTCATGCTTCAGAAATGTGGAAAATGGTCCGTTTTCAAATGTTTTATTTTTGAACGTCAGTTCACATTTGTAGGTGGATCATCAGTGTTAGAGCTAAAATTAGCATGTTTAAAGTGATTTTCATGCTTCCAGGGGCCCAAAACACAAGATTTATGGAATGGTTAAAAGTGCATGAAAATGGCCAATTTACTCACTCTGAGTTCTCAAAAAGGGTTTCTTCACCCCGGGAAGTTAATTAAATACCATTTGGAGGCATTTAATGTTCGAGCAAAAACGGCTGATTTTCGACAAAAGAGATAACACCCCCCCATTACGTCATGCTTCAGAAATGTGGAAAATGGTCCGTTTTCAAATGTTTTATTTTTGAACGTCAGTTCACATTTGTAGGTGGATCATCAGTGTTAGAGCTAAAATTAGCATGTTTAAAGTGATTTTCATGCTTCCAGGGGCTCGGGAAGTTAATTAAATACCATTTGGAGGCATTTAATGTTCGAGCAAAAACGGCTGATTTTCGACAAAAGAGATAACACCCCCCCATTACGTCATGCTTCAGAAATGTGGAAAATGGTCCGTTTTCAAATGTTTTATTTTTGAACGTCAGTTCACATTTGTAGGTGGATCATCAGTGTTAGAGCTAAAATTAGCATGTTTAAAGTGATTTTCATGCTTCCAGGGGCCCAAAACACAAGATTTATGGAATGGTTAAAAGTGCATGAAAATGGCCAATTTACTCACTCTGAGTTCTCAAAAAGGGTTTCTTCACCCCGGGAAGTTAATTAAATACCATTTGGAGGCATTTAATGTTCGAGCAAAAACGGCTGATTTTCGACAAAAGAGATAACACCCCCCCATTACGTCATGCTTCAGAAATGTGGAAAATGGTCCGTTTTCAAATGTTTTATTTTTGAACGTCAGTTCACATTTGTAGGTGGATCATCAGTGTTAGAGCTAAAATTAGCATGTTTAAAGTGATTTTCATGCTTCCAGGGGCTCGGGAAGTTAATTAAATACCATTTGGAGGCATTTAATGTTCGAGCAAAAACGGCTGATTTTCGACAAAAGAGATAACACCCCCACATTACGTCATGCTTCAGAAATGTGGAAAATGGTCCGTTTTCAAATGTTTTATTTTTGAACGTCAGTTCACATTTGTAGGTGGATCATCAGTGTTAGAGCTAAAATTAGCATGTTTAAAGTGATTTTCATGCTTCCAGGGGCCCAAAACACAAGATTTATGGAATGGTTAAAAGTGCATGAAAATGGCCAATTTACTCACTCTGAGTTCTCAAAAAGGGTTTCTTCACCCCGGGAAGTTAATTAAATACCATTTGGAGGCATTTAATGTTCGAGCAAAAACGGCTGATTTTCGACAAAAGAGATAACACCCCCCCATTACGTCATGCTTCAGAAATGTGGAAAATGGTCCGTTTTCAAATGTTTTATTTTTGAACGTCAGTTCACATTTGTAGGTGGATCATCAGTGTTAGAGCTAAAATTGGCATGTTTAAAGTGATTTTCATTCTTCCAGGGGCTCGGGAAGTTAATTAAATACCATTTGGAGGCATTTAATGTTCGAGCAAAAACGGCTGATTTTCGACAAAAGAGATAACACCCCCCCATTACGTCATGCTTCAGAAATGTGGAAAATGGTCCGTTTTCAAATGTTTTATTTTTGAACGTCAGTTCACATTTGTAGGTGGATCATCAGTGTTAGAGCTAAAATTAGCATGTTTAAAGTGATTTTCATGCTTCCAGGGGCCCAAAACACAAGATTTATGGAATGGTTAAAAGTGCATGAAAATGGCCAATTTACTCACTCTGAGTTCTCAAAAAGGGTTTCTTCACCCCGGGAAGTTAATTAAATACCATTTGGAGGCATTTAATGTTCGAGCAAAAACGGCTGATTTTCGACAAAAGAGATAACACCCCCCCATTACGTCATGCTTCAGAAATGTGGAAAATGGTCCGTTTTCAAATGTTTTATTTTTGAACGTCAGTTCACATTTGTAGGTGGATCATCAGTGTTAGAGCTAAAATTAGCATGTTTAAAGTGATTTTCATGCTTCCAGGGGCCCAAAACACAAGATTTATGGAATGGTTAAAAGTGCATGAAAATGGCCAATTTACTCACTCTGAGTTCTCAAAAAGGGTTTCTTCACCCCGGGAAGTTAATTAAATACCATTTGGAGGCATTTAATGTTCGAGCAAAAACGGCTGATTTTCGACAAAAGAGATAACACCCCCCCATTACGTCATGCTTCAGAAATGTGGAAAATGGTCCGTTTTCAAATGTTTTATTTTTGAACGTCAGTTCACATTTGTAGGTGGATCATCAGTGTTAGAGCTAAAATTAGCATGTTTAAAGTGATTTTCATGCTTCCAGGGGCTCGGGAAGTTAATTAAATACCATTTGGAGGCATTTAATGTTCGAGCAAAAACGGCTGATTTTCGACAAAAGAGATAACACCCCCCCATTACGTCATGCTTCAGAAATGTGGAAAATGGTCCGTTTTCAAATGTTTTATTTTTGAACGTCAGTTCACATTTGTAGGTGGATCATCAGTGTTAGAGCTAAAATTAGCATGTTTAAAGTGATTTTCATGCTTCCAGGGGCTCGGGAAGTTAATTAAATACCATTTGGAGGCATTTAATGTTCGAGCAAAAACGGCTGATTTTCGACAAAAGAGATAACACCCCCCCATTACGTCATGCTTCAGAAATGTGGAAAATGGTCCGTTTTCAAATGTTTTATTTTTGAACGTCAGTTCACATTTGTAGGTGGATCATCAGTGTTAGAGCTAAAATTAGCATGTTTAAAGTGATTTTCATGCTTCCAGGGGCTCGGGAAGTTAATTAAATACCATTTGGAGGCATTTAATGTTCGAGCAAAAACGGCTGATTTTCGACAAAAGAGATAACACCCCCCCATTACGTCATGCTTCAGAAATGTGGAAAATGGTCCGTTTTCAAATGTTTTATTTTTGAACGTCAGTTCACATTTGTAGGTGGATCATCAGTGTTAGAGCTAAAATTAGCATGTTTAAAGTGATTTTCATGCTTCCAGGGGCCCAAAACACAAGATTTATGGAATGGTTAAAAGTGCATGAAAATGGCCAATTTACTCACTCTGAGTTCTCAAAAAGGGTTTCTTCACCCCGGGAAGTTAATTAAATACCATTTGGAGGCATTTAATGTTCGAGCAAAAACGGCTGATTTTCGACAAAAGAGATAACACCCCCCCATTACGTCATGCTTCAGAAATGTGGAAAATGGTCCGTTTTCAAATGTTTTATTTTTGAACGTCAGTTCACATTTGTAGGTGGATCATCAGTGTTAGAGCTAAAATTAGCATGTTTAAAGTGATTTTCATGCTTCCAGGGGCCCAAAACACAAGATTTATGGAATGGTTAAAAGTGCATGAAAATGGCCAATTTACTCACTCTGAGTTCTCAAAAAGGGTTTCTTCACCCCGGGAAGTTAATTAAATACCATTTGGAGGCATTTAATGTTCGAGCAAAAACGGCTGATTTTCGACAAAAGAGATAACACCCCCCCATTACGTCATGCTTCAGAAATGTGGAAAATGGTCCGTTTTCAAATGTTTTATTTTTGAACGTCAGTTCACATTTGTAGGTGGATCATCAGTGTTAGAGCTAAAATTAGCATGTTTAAAGTGATTTTCATGCTTCCAGGGGCTCGGGAAGTTAATTAAATACCATTTGGAGGCATTTAATGTTCGAGCAAAAACGGCTGATTTTCGACAAAAGAGATAACACCCCCCCATTACGTCATGCTTCAGAAATGTGGAAAATGGTCCGTTTTCAAATGTTTTATTTTTGAACGTCAGTTCACATTTGTAGGTGGATCATCAGTGTTAGAGCTAAAATTAGCATGTTTAAAGTGATTTTCATGCTTCCAGGGGCCCAAAACACAAGATTTATGGAATGGTTAAAAGTGCATGAAAATGGCCAATTTACTCACTCTGAGTTCTCAAAAAGGGTTTCTTCACCCCGGGAAGTTAATTAAATACCATTTGGAGGCATTTAATGTTCGAGCAAAAACGGCTGATTTTCGACAAAAGAGATAACACCCCCCCATTACGTCATGCTTCAGAAATGTGGAAAATGGTCCGTTTTCAAATGTTTTATTTTTGAACGTCAGTTCACATTTGTAGGTGGATCATCAGTGTTAGAGCTAAAATTAGCATGTTTAAAGTGATTTTCATGCTTCCAGGGGCTCGGGAAGTTAATTAAATACCATTTGGAGGCATTTAATGTTCGAGCAAAAACGGCTGATTTTCGACAAAAGAGATAACACCCCCCCATTACGTCATGCTTCAGAAATGTGGAAAATGGTCCGTTTTCAAATGTTTTATTTTTGAACGTCAGTTCACATTTGTAGGTGGATCATCAGTGTTAGAGCTAAAATTAGCATGTTTAAAGTGATTTTCATGCTTCCAGGGGCTCGGGAAGTTAATTAAATACCATTTGGAGGCATTTAATGTTCGAGCAAAAACGGCTGATTTTCGACAAAAGAGATAACACCCCCCCATTACGTCATGCTTCAGAAATGTGGAAAATGGTCCGTTTTCAAATGTTTTATTTTTGAACGTCAGTTCACATTTGTAGGTGGATCATCAGTGTTAGAGCTAAAATTAGCATGTTTAAAGTGATTTTCATGCTTCCAGGGGCCCAAAACACAAGATTTATGGAATGGTTAAAAGTGCATGAAAATGGCCAATTTACTCACTCTGAGTTCTCAAAAAGGGTTTCTTCACCCCGGGAAGTTAATTAAATACCATTTGGAGGCATTTAATGTTCGAGCAAAAACGGCTGATTTTCGACAAAAGAGATAACACCCCCCCATTACGTCATGCTTCAGAAATGTGGAAAATGGTCCGTTTTCAAATGTTTTATTTTTGAACGTCAGTTCACATTTGTAGGTGGATCATCAGTGTTAGAGCTAAAATTAGCATGTTTAAAGTGATTTTCATGCTTCCAGGGGCTCGGGAAGTTAATTAAATACCATTTGGAGGCATTTAATGTTCGAGCAAAAACGGCTGATTTTCGACAAAAGAGATAACACCCCCCCATTACGTCATGCTTCAGAAATGTGGAAAATGGTCCGTTTTCAAATGTTTTATTTTTGAACGTCAGTTCACATTTGTAGGTGGATCATCAGTGTTAGAGCTAAAATTAGCATGTTTAAAGTGATTTTCATGCTTCCAGGGGCCCAAAACACAAGATTTATGGAATGGTTAAAAGTGCATGAAAATGGCCAATTTACTCACTCTGAGTTCTCAAAAAGGGTTTCTTCACCCCGGGAAGTTAATTAAATACCATTTGGAGGCATTTAATGTTCGAGCAAAAACGGCTGATTTTCGACAAAAGAGATAACACCCCCCCATTACGTCATGCTTCAGAAATGTGGAAAATGGTCCGTTTTCAAATGTTTTATTTTTGAACGTCAGTTCACATTTGTAGGTGGATCATCAGTGTTAGAGCTAAAATTAGCATGTTTAAAGTGATTTTCATGCTTCCAGGGGCTCGGGAAGTTAATTAAATACCATTTGGAGGCATTTAATGTTCGAGCAAAAACGGCTGATTTTCGACAAAAGAGATAACACCCCCCCATTACGTCATGCTTCAGAAATGTGGAAAATGGTCCGTTTTCAAATGTTTTATTTTTGAACGTCAGTTCACATTTGTAGGTGGATCATCAGTGTTAGAGCTAAAATTAGCATGTTTAAAGTGATTTTCATGCTTCCAGGGGCCCAAAACACAAGATTTATGGAATGGTTAAAAGTGCATGAAAATGGCCAATTTACTCACTCTGAGTTCTCAAAAAGGGTTTCTTCACCCCGGGAAGTTAATTAAATACCATTTGGAGGCATTTAATGTTCGAGCAAAAACGGCTGATTTTCGACAAAAGAGATAACACCCCCCCATTACGTCATGCTTCAGAAATGTGGAAAATGGTCCGTTTTCAAATGTTTTATTTTTGAACGTCAGTTCACATTTGTAGGTGGATCATCAGTGTTAGAGCTAAAATTAGCATGTTTAAAGTGATTTTCATGCTTCCAGGGGCCCAAAACACAAGATTTATGGAATGGTTAAAAGTGCATGAAAATGGCCAATTTACTCACTCTGAGTTCTCAAAAAGGGTTTCTTCACCCCGGGAAGTTAATTAAATACCATTTGGAGGCATTTAATGTTCGAGCAAAAACGGCTGATTTTCGACAAAAGAGATAACACCCCCCCATTACGTCATGCTTCAGAAATGTGGAAAATGGTCCGTTTTCAAATGTTTTATTTTTGAACGTCAGTTCACATTTGTAGGTGGATCATCAGTGTTAGAGCTAAAATTAGCATGTTTAAAGTGATTTTCATGCTTCCAGGGGCTCGGGAAGTTAATTAAATACCATTTGGAGGCATTTAATGTTCGAGCAAAAACGGCTGATTTTCGACAAAAGAGATAACACCCCCCCATTACGTCATGCTTCAGAAATGTGGAAAATGGTCCGTTTTCAAATGTTTTATTTTTGAACGTCAGTTCACATTTGTAGGTGGATCATCAGTGTTAGAGCTAAAATTAGCATGTTTAAAGTGATTTTCATGCTTCCAGGGGCTCGGGAAGTTAATTAAATACCATTTGGAGGCATTTAATGTTCGAGCAAAAACGGCTGATTTTCGACAAAAGAGATAACACCCCCCCATTACGTCATGCTTCAGAAATGTGGAAAATGGTCCGTTTTCAAATGTTTTATTTTTGAACGTCAGTTCACATTTGTAGGTGGATCATCAGTGTTAGAGCTAAAATTAGCATGTTTAAAGTGATTTTCATGCTTCCAGGGGCTCGGGAAGTTAATTAAATACCATTTGGAGGCATTTAATGTTCGAGCAAAAACGGCTGATTTTCGACAAAAGAGATAACACCCCCCCATTACGTCATGCTTCAGAAATGTGGAAAATGGTCCGTTTTCAAATGTTTTATTTTTGAACGTCAGTTCACATTTGTAGGTGGATCATCAGTGTTAGAGCTAAAATTAGCATGTTTAAAGTGATTTTCATGCTTCCAGGGGCCCAAAACACAAGATTTATGGAATGGTTAAAAGTGCATGAAAATGGCCAATTTACTCACTCTGAGTTCTCAAAAAGGGTTTCTTCACCCCGGGAAGTTAATTAAATACCATTTGGAGGCATTTAATGTTCGAGCAAAAACGGCTGATTTTCGACAAAAGAGATAACACCCCCCCATTACGTCATGCTTCAGAAATGTGGAAAATGGTCCGTTTTCAAATGTTTTATTTTTGAACGTCAGTTCACATTTGTAGGTGGATCATCAGTGTTAGAGCTAAAATTGGCATGTTTAAAGTGATTTTCATTCTTCCAGGGGCTCGGGAAGTTAATTAAATACCATTTGGAGGCATTTAATGTTCGAGCAAAAACGGCTGATTTTCGACAAAAGAGATAACACCCCCCCATTACGTCATGCTTCAGAAATGTGGAAAATGGTCCGTTTTCAAATGTTTTATTTTTGAACGTCAGTTCACATTTGTAGGTGGATCATCAGTGTTAGAGCTAAAATTAGCATGTTTAAAGTGATTTTCATGCTTCCAGGGGCCCAAAACACAAGATTTATGGAATGGTTAAAAGTGCATGAAAATGGCCAATTTACTCACTCTGAGTTCTCAAAAAGGGTTTCTTCACCCCGGGAAGTTAATTAAATACCATTTGGAGGCATTTAATGTTCGAGCAAAAACGGCTGATTTTCGACAAAAGAGATAACACCCCCCCATTACGTCATGCTTCAGAAATGTGGAAAATGGTCCGTTTTCAAATGTTTTATTTTTGAACGTCAGTTCACATTTGTAGGTGGATCATCAGTGTTAGAGCTAAAATTAGCATGTTTAAAGTGATTTTCATGCTTCCAGGGGCCCAAAACACAAGATTTATGGAATGGTTAAAAGTGCATGAAAATGGCCAATTTACTCACTCTGAGTTCTCAAAAAGGGTTTCTTCACCCCGGGAAGTTAATTAAATACCATTTGGAGGCATTTAATGTTCGAGCAAAAACGGCTGATTTTCGACAAAAGAGATAACACCCCCCCATTACGTCATGCTTCAGAAATGTGGAAAATGGTCCGTTTTCAAATGTTTTATTTTTGAACGTCAGTTCACATTTGTAGGTGGATCATCAGTGTTAGAGCTAAAATTAGCATGTTTAAAGTGATTTTCATGCTTCCAGGGGCCCAAAACACAAGATTTATGGAATGGTTAAAAGTGCATGAAAATGGCCAATTTACTCACTCTGAGTTCTCAAAAAGGGTTTCTTCACCCCGGGAAGTTAATTAAATACCATTTGGAGGCATTTAATGTTCGAGCAAAAACGGCTGATTTTCGACAAAAGAGATAACACCCCCCCATTACGTCATGCTTCAGAAATGTGGAAAATGGTCCGTTTTCAAATGTTTTATTTTTGAACGTCAGTTCACATTTGTAGGTGGATCATCAGTGTTAGAGCTAAAATTAGCATGTTTAAAGTGATTTTCATGCTTCCAGGGGCTCGGGAAGTTAATTAAATACCATTTGGAGGCATTTAATGTTCGAGCAAAAACGGCTGATTTTCGACAAAAGAGATAACACCCCCCCATTACGTCATGCTTCAGAAATGTGGAAAATGGTCCGTTTTCAAATGTTTTATTTTTGAACGTCAGTTCACATTTGTAGGTGGATCATCAGTGTTAGAGCTAAAATTAGCATGTTTAAAGTGATTTTCATGCTTCCAGGGGCCCAAAACACAAGATTTATGGAATGGTTAAAAGTGCATGAAAATGGCCAATTTACTCACTCTGAGTTCTCAAAAAGGGTTTCTTCACCCCGGGAAGTTAATTAAATACCATTTGGAGGCATTTAATGTTCGAGCAAAAACGGCTGATTTTCGACAAAAGAGATAACACCCCCCCATTACGTCATGCTTCAGAAATGTGGAAAATGGTCCGTTTTCAAATGTTTTATTTTTGAACGTCAGTTCACATTTGTAGGTGGATCATCAGTGTTAGAGCTAAAATTAGCATGTTTAAAGTGATTTTCATGCTTCCAGGGGCTCGGGAAGTTAATTAAATACCATTTGGAGGCATTTAATGTTCGAGCAAAAACGGCTGATTTTCGACAAAAGAGATAACACCCCCCATTACGTCATGCTTCAGAAATGTGGAAAATGGTCCGTTTTCAAATGTTTTATTTTTGAACGTCAGTTCACATTTGTAGGTGGATCATCAGTGTTAGAGCTAAAATTAGCATGTTTAAAGTGATTTTCATGCTTCCAGGGGCTCGGGAAGTTAATTAAATACCATTTGGAGGCATTTAATGTTCGAGCAAAAACGGCTGATTTTCGACAAAAGAGATAACACCCCCCCATTACGTCATGCTTCAGAAATGTGGAAAATGGTCCGTTTTCAAATGTTTTATTTTTGAACGTCAGTTCACATTTGTAGGTGGATCATCAGTGTTAGAGCTAAAATTAGCATGTTTAAAGTGATTTTCATGCTTCCAGGGGCTCGGGAAGTTAATTAAATACCATTTGGAGGCATTTAATGTTCGAGCAAAAACGGCTGATTTTCGACAAAAGAGATAACACCCCCCCATTACGTCATGCTTCAGAAATGTGGAAAATGGTCCGTTTTCAAATGTTTTATTTTTGAACGTCAGTTCACATTTGTAGGTGGATCATCAGTGTTAGAGCTAAAATTAGCATGTTTAAAGTGATTTTCATGCTTCCAGGGGCTCGGGAAGTTAATTAAATACCATTTGGAGGCATTTAATGTTCGAGCAAAAACGGCTGATTTTCGACAAAAGAGATAACACCCCCCCATTACGTCATGCTTCAGAAATGTGGAAAATGGTCCGTTGTCAAATGTTTTATTTTGAACGTCAGTTCACATTTGTAGGTGGATCATCAGTGTTAGAGCTAAAATTAGCATGTTTAAAGTGATTTTCATGCTTCCAGGGGCTCGGGAAGTTAATTAAATACCATTTGGAGGCATTTAATGTTCGAGCAAAAACGGCTGATTTTCGACAAAAGAGATAACACCCCCCCATTACGTCATGCTTCAGAAATGTGGAAAATGGTCCGTTTTCAAATGTTTTATTTTTGAACGTCAGTTCACATTTGTAGGTGGATCATCAGTGTTAGAGCTAAAATTAGCATGTTTAAAGTGATTTTCATGCTTCCAGGGGCCCAAAACACAAGATTTATGGAATGGTTAAAAGTGCATGAAAATGGCCAATTTACTCACTCTGAGTTCTCAAAAAGGGTTTCTTCACCCCGGGAAGTTAATTAAATACCATTTGGAGGCATTTAATGTTCGAGCAAAAACGGCTGATTTTCGACAAAAGAGATAACACCCCCCCATTACGTCATGCTTCAGAAATGTGGAAAATGGTCCGTTTTCAAATGTTTTATTTTTGAACGTCAGTTCACATTTGTAGGTGGATCATCAGTGTTAGAGCTAAAATTAGCATGTTTAAAGTGATTTTCATGCTTCCAGGGGCTCGGGAAGTTAATTAAATACCATTTGGAGGCATTTAATGTTCGAGCAAAAACGGCTGATTTTCGACAAAAGAGATAACACCCCCCCATTACGTCATGCTTCAGAAATGTGGAAAATGGTCCGTTTTCAAATGTTTTATTTTTGAACGTCAGTTCACATTTGTAGGTGGATCATCAGTGTTAGAGCTAAAATTAGCATGTTTAAAGTGATTTTCATGCTTCCAGGGGCTCGGGAAGTTAATTAAATACCATTTGGAGGCATTTAATGTTCGAGCAAAAACGGCTGATTTTCGACAAAAGAGATAACACCCCCCCATTACGTCATGCTTCAGAAATGTGGAAAATGGTCCGTTTTCAAATGTTTTATTTTTGAACGTCAGTTCACATTTGTAGGTGGATCATCAGTGTTAGAGCTAAAATTAGCATGTTTAAAGTGATTTTCATGCTTCCAGGGGCCCAAAACACAAGATTTATGGAATGGTTAAAAGTGCATGAAAATGGCCAATTTACTCACTCTGAGTTCTCAAAAAGGGTTTCTTCACCCCGGGAAGTTAATTAAATACCATTTGGAGGCATTTAATGTTCGAGCAAAAACGGCTGATTTTCGACAAAAGAGATAACCCCCCCCATTACGTCATGCTTCAGAAATGTGGAAAATGGTCCGTTTTCAAATGTTTTATTTTTGAACGTCAGTTCACATTTGTAGGTGGATCATCAGTGTTAGAGCTAAAATTAGCATGTTTAAAGTGATTTTCATGCTTCCAGGGGCTCGGGAAGTTAATTAAATACCATTTGGAGGCATTTAATATTCGAGCAAAAACGGCTGATTTTCGACAAAAGAGATAACACCCCCCCATTACGTCATGCTTCAGAAATGTGGAAAATGGTCCGTTTTCAAATGTTTTATTTTTGAACGTCAGTTCACATTTGTAGGTGGATCATCAGTGTTAGAGCTAAAATTAGCATGTTTAAAGTGATTTTCATGCTTCCAGGGGCTCGGGAAGTTAATTAAATACCATTTGGAGGCATTTAATGTTCGAGCAAAAACGGCTGATTTTCGACAAAAGAGATAACACCCCCCCATTACGTCATGCTTCAGAAATGTGGAAAATGGTCCGTTTTCAAATGTTTTATTTTTGAACGTCAGTTCACATTTGTAGGTGGATCATCAGTGTTAGAGCTAAAATTAGCATGTTTAAAGTGATTTTCATGCTTCCAGGGGCTCGGGAAGTTAATTAAATACCATTTGGAGGCATTTAATGTTCGAGCAAAAACGGCTGATTTTCGACAAAAGAGATAACACCCCCCCATTACGTCATGCTTCAGAAATGTGGAAAATGGTCCGTTTTCAAATGTTTTATTTTTGAACGTCAGTTCACATTTGTAGGTGGATCATCAGTGTTAGAGCTAAAATTAGCATGTTTAAAGTGATTTTCATGCTTCCAGGGGCTCGGGAAGTTAATTAAATACCATTTGGAGGCATTTAATGTTCGAGCAAAAACGGCTGATTTTCGACAAAAGAGATAACACCCCCCCATTACGTCATGCTTCAGAAATGTGGAAAATGGTCCGTTTTCAAATGTTTTATTTTTGAACGTCAGTTCACATTTGTAGGTGGATCATCAGTGTTAGAGCTAAAATTAGCATGTTTAAAGTGATTTTCATGCTTCCAGGGGCTCGGGAAGTTAATTAAATACCATTTGGAGGCATTTAATGTTCGAGCAAAAACGGCTGATTTTCGACAAAAGAGATAACACCCCCCCATTACGTCATGCTTCAGAAATGTGGAAAATGGTCCGTTTTCAAATGTTTTATTTTTGAACGTCAGTTCACATTTGTAGGTGGATCATCAGTGTTAGAGCTAAAATTAGCATGTTTAAAGTGATTTTCATGCTTCCAGGGGCTCGGGAAGTTAATTAAATACCATTTGGAGGCATTTAATGTTCGAGCAAAAACGGCTGATTTTCGACAAAAGAGATAACACCCCCCCATTACGTCATGCTTCAGAAATGTGGAAAATGGTCCGTTTTCAAATGTTTTATTTTTGAACGTCAGTTCACATTTGTAGGTGGATCATCAGTGTTAGAGCTAAAATTAGCATGTTTAAAGTGATTTTCATGCTTCCAGGGGCTCGGGAAGTTAATTAAATACCATTTGGAGGCATTTAATGTTCGAGCAAAAACGGCTGATTTTCGACAAAAGAGATAACACCCCCCCATTACGTCATGCTTCAGAAATGTGGAAAATGGTCCGTTTTCAAATGTTTTATTTTTGAACGTCAGTTCACATTTGTAGGTGGATCATCAGTGTTAGAGCTAAAATTAGCATGTTTAAAGTGATTTTCATGCTTCCAGGGGCTCGGGAAGTTAATTAAATACCATTTGGAGGCATTTAATGTTCGAGCAAAAACGGCTGATTTTCGACAAAAGAGATAACACCCCCCCATTACGTCATGCTTCAGAAATGTGGAAAATGGTCCGTTTTCAAATGTTTTATTTTTGAACGTCAGTTCACATTTGTAGGTGGATCATCAGTGTTAGAGCTAAAATGAGCATGTTTAAAGTGATTTTCATGCTTCCAGGGGCCCAAAACACAAGATTTATGGAATGGTTAAAAGTGCATGAAAATGGCCAATTTACTCACTCTGAGTTCTCAAAAAGGGTTTCTTCACCCCGGGAAGTTAATTAAATACCATTTGGAGGCATTTAATGTTCGAGCAAAAACGGCTGATTTTCGACAAAAGAGATAACACCCCCCCATTACGTCATGCTTCAGAAATGTGGAAAATGGTCCGTTTTCAAATGTTTTATTTTTGAACGTCAGTTCACATTTGTAGGTGGATCATCAGTGTTAGAGCTAAAATTAGCATGTTTAAAGTGATTTTCATGCTTCCAGGGGCCCAAAACACAAGATTTATGGAATGGTTAAAAGTGCATGAAAATGGCCAATTTACTCACTCTGAGTTCTCAAAAAGGGTTTCTTCACCCCGGGAAGTTAATTAAATACCATTTGGAGGCATTTAATGTTCGAGCAAAAACGGCTGATTTTCGACAAAAGAGATAACACCCCCCCATTACGTCATGCTTCAGAAATGTGGAAAATGGTCCGTTTTCAAATGTTTTATTTTTGAACGTCAGTTCACATTTGTAGGTGGATCATCAGTGTTAGAGCTAAAATTAGCATGTTTAAAGTGATTTTCATGCTTCCAGGGGCTCGGGAAGTTAATTAAATACCATTTGGAGGCATTTAATGTTCGAGCAAAAACGGCTGATTTTCGACAAAAGAGATAACACCCCCCCATTACGTCATGCTTCAGAAATGTGGAAAATGGTCCGTTTTCAAATGTTTTATTTTTGAACGTCAGTTCACATGTGTAGGTGGATCATCAGTGTTAGAGCTAAAATTAGCATGTTTAAAGTGATTTTCATGCTTCCAGGGGCTCGGGAAGTTAATTAAATACCATTTGGAGGCATTTAATGTTCGAGCAAAAACGGCTGATTTTCGACAAAAGAGATAACACCCCCCCATTACGTCATGCTTCAGAAATGTGGAAAATGGTCCGTTTTCAAATGTTTTATTTTTGAACGTCAGTTCACATTTGTAGGTGGATCATCAGTGTTAGAGCTAAAATTAGCATGTTTAAAGTGATTTTCATGCTTCCAGGGGCTCGGGAAGTTAATTAAATACCATTTGGAGGCATTTAATGTTCGAGCAAAAACGGCTGATTTTCGACAAAAGAGATAACACCCCCCCATTACGTCATGCTTCAGAAATGTGGAAAATGGTCCGTTTTCAAATGTTTTATTTTTGAACGTCAGTTCACATTTGTAGGTGGATCATCAGTGTTAGAGCTAAAATTAGCATGTTTAAAGTGATTTTCATGCTTCCAGGGGCTCGGGAAGTTAATTAAATACCATTTGGAGGCATTTAATGTTCGAGCAAAAACGGCTGATTTTCGACAAAAGAGATAACACCCCCCCATTACGTCATGCTTCAGAAATGTGGAAAATGGTCCGTTTTCAAATGTTTTATTTTTGAACGTCAGTTCACATTTGTAGGTGGATCATCAGTGTTAGAGCTAAAATTAGCATGTTTAAAGTGATTTTCATGCTTCCAGGGGCCCAAAACACAAGATTTATGGAATGGTTAAAAGTGCATGAAAATGGCCAATTTACTCACTCTGAGTTCTCAAAAAGGGTTTCTTCACCCCGGGAAGTTAATTAAATACCATTTGGAGGCATTTAATGTTCGAGCAAAAACGGCTGATTTTCGACAAAAGAGATAACACCCCCCCATTACGTCATGCTTCAGAAATGTGGAAAATGGTCCGTTTTCAAATGTTTTATTTTTGAACGTCAGTTCACATTTGTAGGTGGATCATCAGTGTTAGAGTTAGCATGTTTAAAGTGATTTTCATGCTTCCAGGGGCTCGGGAAGTTAATTAAATACCATTTGGAGGCATTTAATGTTCGAGCAAAAACGGCTGATTTTCGACAAAAGAGATAACACCCCCCCATTACGTCATGCTTCAGAAATGTGAAAATGGTCCGTTTTCAAATGTTTTATTTTTGAACGTCAGTTCACATTTGTAGGTGGATCATCAGTGTTAGAGCTAAAATTAGCATGTTTAAAGTGATTTTCATGCTTCCAGGGGCTCGGGAAGTTAATTAAATACCATTTGGAGGCATTTAATGTTCGAGCAAAAACGGCTGATTTTCGACAAAAGAGATAACACCCCCCCCATTACGTCATGCTTCAGAAATGTGGAAAATGGTCCGTTTTCAAATGTTTTATTTTTGAACGTCAGTTCACATTTGTAGGTGGATCATCAGTGTTAGAGCTAAAATTAGCATGTTTA
>NW_028244450.1:0-36453 GCF_964263255.1 Lissotriton vulgaris | reverse complement strand
ATATATTTTCCTCAGTTGTGGCCTTTCTCTTTCTTCGAAGGAGCTACATTTTGATATATATATATATATATATATATATATATATATATATATATATATATATATATATATATATATATATATATATATTTACTAGCAGCCCGTCCCGACGTTGCCCGTGTATGAATTGCTGCCGCCAGTAGTATATTGTTTTGTTGGATTTCGTTTTGATAGCATTTCTTATCTGTGACAGGCCTGTCCAACGCTCCGATTCACAGTGCACTGCTGATGCACTTAAGAGTGCGCGTTCAGTAGTGTGTGAACTCGAGTTTCCCTACTTTATTTTTCCTTGCAATATTATATAGCGCAAACTCGACATGAGCACAATTTACATTACAGAAGAACACATTCATTTGTGGTAGGCACGGGGAGACAAAGCGATGTTGAGCTGATGTCGAGATTCAAACGTAGCTCCCCAGCTCTAAAGTTTGCAATTCTAGAACTTGTGTCGGGAGGTGTGTCTAAAAGTGTATGTCGGTGCTGGCCATCAATGAGAGAGACCTGCGCATTTTTCAAATGGGTGGTGAAAAATATGAGTATGTTGCTGGAGATGTGGGCCGCCATGCCACCAATGTACTTAGCGGGGGAGGGTAAACACCCATTATTCCGCAACTTTCTTTCCGCATACCATCACTCCGCATACTTTCAGTACGAAAGTACCATGACTCCGCAATGCCATTATAACGCATGGAATTACATTTTATATGCTTTTACCACGCATACACGAAATTCGTCGTAGAAGCATGAATGGTAAAAGCATGTTTTAAAAAAAATATTTGGATAAGGTAAGTATGGGTATAGGGGTATATGTTTTGGGGTACTGAGGTATATGTTTTGGGGTGTTTGGGTATTTTAAGGGTTCAGATATAGTTTTGGGTTATGGGGTACAGGGGTAGTTTTAGGGTTTAGGGATAGGTATGGGTTTTGGGGTACAGGGGTATTTTTCGGGTTCAGGGCTAGGTTTGGGTTTTGGGGAATAGGGGTATTTTTAGGGTTCAGGGGTCGGTTTGGGTTTGGGATACAGGGGTATTTTAAGGGTTCAGGGCTAGGTTTGGGTTTTGGGGTACAGGGGTATTTTTAGGGTTTAGGGATAGGTTTGGGTTTTGGGGTACAGGGCAGTGGAGGCTGGTGACATTTGAAAGTGGTGCGGCGTAAACTTATTGTGGTACCCGACTGCGGCGAACCAGTGTAGCAAGGATGCCCAAAAAACCTACAGGGGGTTCGAGGGGTTCTCCCCTCGAAAAAAATTTGGAAAAAGAGTGGACAAATGGTGCATTTTGAAGCAAATTTAAGAAAGCAGGAAGAATAATAAAGCAATACAATTGAATTAATCATCATTTGAGAAATTGCCAAATTTTATGAGCTATAGAGGACAATATTTGCGTATGCTGATGTTATCATTTGCCTATATTTACTTGTGAACATACTGATACACTTGTAACTGTTTTGTGCAATATAAAAAAACATTTGCTCATGCTATGCAAGCAAAAACACGCATAGGGAGCACGGAGGAATAAGCCCAGAACCGGCGTCTTATGCACACACTATATCTGTGTTTGTGTATACATGCTATTAGACGTCAGCTGAAGGCCTACTCACTGAAAAACACAGGGAGTGGCCAAAACAGCAGTATTAAACACCCTGGACTGTAATATATTTAACACTAGTGCAAAACCTATGGAACTAGCATAAAACTGTGCGCAGCCCTGGCTTCAGCAGCAACAATATGGAAGAACATGCAATACCCGTCTTGCGATGAAACTGAAGATGACACGACCAGTACAAACAAAAGCTACTACTCTCTCATCATCTACCAACAGTAATGCCTAAAACAACAGATGACACCTTGTGAGTGAAGGGACAAACAGAATCGAACGTGAGGAGACCAGGAGGCAGAATGCAAAACCTGCATTGATGACAGCTCCGTATGCGGGAGAAGAGAACCTCTCCTTGTCACTTATTTTGTTAGAGCAGTGCGCAGTTTTGGAAGTCTGTCTCAATGTAATTAATTGCAGTAATGAACCTTCGCTGCTAATAAGCACACTCCATTCTTGTACTAGAGCCGTTCATCATTAATTTCCAAAAGACGGTCATTTCCCTCTAGCAACTTTCTCCATAATAACTGTCTGCACTGGTATCTCAGGGAAGAGAGTGGCGCGCGCTCTGTTGCCCAGGCAATATTTTCCACCACCAGCATCATCAAGGGTCATTTATTGCTTAATGCTGGCATTTAGCTGATCCATATGCCCGCCGAATTTTCGAAGCTAATGAGATGAAAGCAAAAGGACAAAAAGTGATTTTCGCTGCATGACACAGTTCGGTCTAGTGCGCAGCCATGGAGAAGTTTATTCTGATTGTTCAACGCCACCTTGTCACTAGGACACATTTTTTTTAACAAATCTACTCAAGGCAAGCAGAGAATTATTAGACACGGGTCGGCGGGGGGCATCCCAAGTGTGTAATTAAAGCGTGGGAGCGTTACCATGCCGATATCCTGCACTCTGCCCCACACGGAAATCCCTAGCACCTTCCAATTATCAAAGTTGCGCACTTACCTTACCGCCGGTCAGCGCCGCATCTTCTTCTGGGAGTGGGATCTTGGCGCCTTCACACTGGAGCGGAAACCGGTACCCCGCCCTCCGTCCTCAGCCAATCCTGGTGCTGGAGCAGCACCAGGAGTGACACAGGGCATGGTTGCTTTCTGCCCGCATGCCCATTAGCAGAGCGAGGTTTCGCTCTTCTAATGGGCATGCGCAGGCACAAGTGCGCATGCGTGGGCAAGGTTAAAAAACGTGCCTCCATGCCCACTCATGCGCACCTGTGTGCTGCTGCCTGCCTCACACAATGCCTTATGCCTGTCAGTCAACATGACACAGGACCGCCCACCCCCTTCAGACTCTGAATGGGGTGGGCGGTCCTGCATCATGCTGACTGACAGGCATTGTCCGTCGGCGCTTTGAACTGAAGTAAACTGTGAGTTTACTTCAGTTCAGACTAGAGCAGTACACAGAGGGAGCTGCAGGTGCGGGCGGGGGGGCAACGCCCCAACGCCCCCAATGGACGGTCCGCCACTGGTACAGGGTATATTTATAGGGTTAGGATGGGTTAGTGTTTAAGGGTATTGGGGTATTTTAAGGAGTAAGGGTGGGTTATGATTATGGGGTGCAGGGCTATTTAAAGGGAGCAGGGTGGGATTAGCAAATGATATGAGACATGGCATGAAGGTCGAAACGTACCACACGCCCCCAGCGTTTGTCACGCCCCCAGCACACGCCTACAGCACAACGCAGACACGCCCACAAGGGACTACTTTGCTGGCACGGTTCTTTTACCTTTTAAATGTATATGGTGGGGGTATGCATAGCCTATGTCCTTCTGCTGCAACTGCTCTTTCCAACGCTGTATTGGGTGTTGTGATTGGTGTTGTGATTCCTGAGATTACCCGCCTCAAAGGTTTGGGTTCTCTCTTTATTATATTAGAATGTATATATATATATTACCTACTGGCGGTCGCCAGTAGGTAGTTATAGTTAGGATTATTTTGTATAGGGAATTCGCAACATTCTATTGGTAATAACTTTGGCACCGGTTGAGGAATCTGTGTGAAAATTTCCTCAAATTTGCCTTGCGGCGCTCCGCTCCTTCCCTGAAAGTTTGGGGGGGATTCGTCAAGCGGGGGCCGAGATAAAAGGGGGGTCCCAAAACGTGTTTTCCCCATGTTAATTTCCATAGGGCGGTTGAACTCACTTTTAGCCCGAACGGCTGAATGGATTTCCACCAAACTTGGCAAAATTGTAGGGACTGGTAGCCCGATGTGCATTTGCTATGTCTCAAGATATGTGCTCCAGTGGATTTTGAGTAATTTAGGTTAAAAAAAAAATATATATCTATAAGCGCGCCCCGGTATGCGCACCGGGCGCGTTCCAGCGTGCTACGCGAGTTCGCGCGCGGACTGCTGATTGGCTCTCGGGTGTCTGTCAACATTCCAAACAGTCCGGAGCGGCCGCCATCTTGTGTCTCGGTAGGATCGAGACACAAGAGGTGGCAAAAACAAAGGGGAAATGACCAAAAGGGGGCAGAGTAGACCCCCCTGACCCCCTAGGTTTGATGTAGGGGCCATAAAAGGGCCCCGCCGGGCAAAAGCCTGGTATGCGCACCAGTTTTATATATTTTTTGTTATTTTTATGGGGAGAAACAAAAAACAGGGAATTGTAAACGGCTCAACTGGAGCAAAAAAAAATCAGGAAAAAATTAAGGTTTTTTGGGGCAATTGTGGTTGTCACCAGCACGGTTAATGAGCTTTATGCTTTGCTCACCATAGGTAATTATTTTCCCACAAAATATACAACTGATTTTGCATTCTCCAAACTGGGGTTGTATGTTTGGGACCATCTCCCTTGTCTCTGGACCCAATGGAGTGGGTTGCTTTCTTTTGGAGGTGCTGGGTGAAGATTGGGGAGGGTTGCTGGCCAGTTCTCTCACCTCTGCCGCAGCATAGTTGTTAGGGTGCCGGCGTTGCATGTGGCGAATCATGGTGTTATTGCAAAAGAGTATTTTTTGCTAGGGTTCCCCCTTGAAAGCCCAGTGCCACAGATTAGACAAGTAACCCTTGGCGCATTTAATTTCTTCTGGTCCTTTGGGATTGAAAAAAACTCCCAGATAATGTGCTGCTTTGGCCTATATGGGGTATTATCTTCTGGCAGGAACCTCCTCCTCTCCTCCTCCTCCTCCTCCTCCTCCTCCTCCTCTTCTTCATCTCCACCACTGTGGTGTTGTGGTGGTCCTCTTGATGGTGGTGGTGGTGGTGGTGGTGGTGGTGGCTGAGATGCTCCTGCTGCTGCTGCTACTGAAGCCATTCTGAGTACAAATTAGTAATAGCTCTGGAAACAGGTCTTCCTCACTCAAAGTACAAAGTGAGAATGAGGAAAAAAGGTGGGGGCTTTCATCATTAGGAAAAAAAACTGTCCTGAACCAATGAAAAGTGTTATTTTCAGGTCACATGACCAGGGCTTTCATCATTTGGAAACCAAAACTGTCCTGAACCAATAAAAAGTGTTATTTTTAGGTCACATGACCCGACGCGCTTACGCTACGTGCCCCGGGGCGCGTCGCGTAAGCGCGTCGGAGGGTTACGTAGCGCGATCGTGTGCGCTCGAGTGCTTCCGGGTGCGCTTACGCCGTGCGTATCACGCAGACGCGACTACGCGATACGTCACGATGATGTTTTCGTTCGCGGCAATAGCGCTAACAGGACGCTCACCGGTACGCGCCCCGGGGCGCGCCGCAAGACTGCGCTTACCGGTGCACTCACTGGGACGCGCACCGGGAGCGCTCCAGGGCAAACAAATTTAAAAAAAAAAAAACATGAACAATATAAATAAAAAAAATTGTATTACATAAATATACAATATAGGATTCATTATAAAAAATATTACATTTCATACCTATAGAAATTTGCTATTAAAAAACCTTTGAAATTCACTGAAAAAAACATAGGTTTGAGGCCCTATATATAGTTAGGAATTAGCATTTAAAAAACCAATGAAATTCACTGAAAAAACCATAGGTTTCACACCAGTTATAGTTAGGAATTAGCATTTAAAAAAACCTATGAAATTCACTGAAAAAAACAGAGGTTTCACACCAGTTATAGTTAGGCATTAACATTTAAAAAACCTATTAAATTCACTGAAAAAAACATAGGTTTCACACTAGTTATAGTTAGCTGGAAATTTTACTGACATAAAACCATTGAAATTCCCACGTTATAGTTAGTTGGACTCACTATAACTTGCGCGCCTGCAATGCACTGCTGATGACGTCACATATTACATCACTCATGACATGGTCATGGCCGCGTCGGCTCATGTAATCACTGCCACCTGCCACAGTGGGCGTGGCTACCTCGCAAAGCCTTCTGTGCCTTGTAGTGCGCTGGCCCTCTTCCCACAGTGGGGCCACTCAACAGTCCTTAAATTTGAACCAAGTATTCACCAAGTGGAGTAAAGTAAAGCGCTGTAAGCCCTCAGATTGCGTTTTGCAGCAGTGAATTCGTGCTCAAGGCAGCACCACCTGCATTGGAGCTGCTCTTGACTTCGTTCTGTCTTTACACACCCCATCACAGAGCCTGCATGAACCCTTCATAAGGTGGGCCTCGCTTCTCGACTGGGCAAACAGCCGATATTCATCAAAATCAAAACAGGAACCGACGCGACCAGAAACTGCTCTTCCAGCCCTTCATGAACAATGCCTCTGAAGAAAGGATGACTTCCTGAAACGCGTCAGGCTTTACATGTTCAAAGATTGCTCTGAAAGCTGTCAAGAAGCGAGCAGTGAAATGGATGCAAATAAACGTGCTGATCAGAACTTCGTGTGGCTTTGCTTCAAATTGGCTTCCTGTTTTGATTTTGATATATATATATATATATATATATATATATATATATATATATATATATATATTCACTGGAAAAACCATAGGTTTCAGGGACGTTATAGTTAGCTGGACATTTCACTCATGCAAAACCATAGAAATTCCCCTGTTATAGTTATTTGAGCTAACCCGCAATGCACTGCTGATGACGTCTCATATTACATCATTCATGACATGGTCAGTGACATCACTGATGACATCTCAAATGACATCACTGATGTCATCATCTACGTGAAAACGGATGCACCTCATCAGACCCTTATATATCACGTGATACACCCACTCTAAACTACAGACTATCATTTTCGAAAACGTGAACACACCAATACCAGTTAGTACATATCCACTCACTAATTCCTAGGTCTACACACACATCCATTCATTCACCCATACAGTCATTCATACATACAGTCAGCATCAATTCAGCATTATCATATCCTCTCACATATCTAGACAGACATTCACACACGCCTTTCATTCATAGAGTTATTCACACACCTAGTTAGTCATGGAAATAATCAATCACACTTTCATTTACTCACCTGTACAGTTATACGCATACCACCTCACTTATTTACACATATACTAACACATACTTACACTCTAATACAATAACTAATACAAGCACACACTGATCCATATAGGCCCTCTCACAATCACTCACTCTCACATAGTCATTTATACAGTCCAACACTCACATATACAGCCTTTCACATATGCAGTTACTGACACATGTACCACTGAGGCATCCATTCACTCACCAACACACCCATACTCACACTCACCCAGCCATACAGCCCTTTACATATACATACTTGAACACATATACCCAGTGAATTATCCACTCACACATTTATGCACAGAGGCCCACCCCCACCCACCCACACAGACACTCAGGCACCCATACAGATACTCAGACAACCAATCACAAGCCATATAGGTCCTTATTTAGCTGCTAACCAACCTATGCAAGCACTTACACACCAACTGACAACCTAAACTGTGTGAATGTCTGTATCAGTTGCTAACACATGCGTTAAGTAAGACACAATTAATCACTCACTTATTCAGTCAGTCACTTACCTACTAAATCATACATCCTGACTCTTATACACCCATTCAATCTTCAATACACCTTGGCATATATATATAAACATATTTACATTTTATAGAAACACATAGTCACTGGTTGATGTCATCAGTGATGTCATTTGAGATGTCATCAGTGATGTCATCAGTGATGTCACTGACCATGTCATGAATGTTGTAATATGTGACGTCATCAGCAGTGCATGTATGAGTGAAATATCCAACTGAATATAACGTGCCTGAAACCTATGTTTTTTTCAGTGAATATGTATGTATATATATATATATATATATATTACCTACTGGCGGTCGCCAGTAGGTAGTTATAGATAGGACCTAGTTTCCATAGGAAATCCACAACATTCTATTTGGAATAACTTTGGGGCCGGTGGACGAATCTTCGCGAATTTCTCCAAGAAAATGGCCTGCTCGGTACTGCTCCTTCCCTGAAAGTTTGAGGGTGATTCAATTCAATTCAAAAATTCTTTATTTCAGCCAGTTTGGCCATAAAAGAGTACAATATAAAACACAGACGGGAAAAGGGGGTCAGGGAAGGTATATAAAAAGAGAGATGGGAGAAAACAGGTAACATTTAAAATTCATTTATGTACACATGGCAATATTTTTGTACAGGCAAAAATACCCTTTCTTCAATGAACATTTTTAAAAATAATGTCAAATTCAGAGCACTCATTTCTCGACATTAAGGCTAGCAATCAATATCAATTAATTTACGCCGCTTGCACCACATAGCTAGCAGAAATTTAGATAGTGCAAACACAATAGGGCTCAATGTACTGGTTTTAAAAATTCTAAAAGCATTCAAGCAATGTTTAAAACCCAGGTTTTTGCACAATGGTATCAACCAATATTTTCTTGGTTTGGTGTATGCTGGACAAAAGAAGACAACATGATGCTCATCTTCTAAGTCACAGCTGTAGCCCGGGCAAGACTTATTAGAAGAGGCCGTCCACTTACTTGTGACGGCCTTGAGGGGTAAAGTGCCATGTCGCCATTGGATAAAAAGTTTGCGGGCTAAAATCCGGGAGACAACAACCATGAAGTCCTCGAAATAAAAAGAATTTTTGAATTCTAAAAAGGAATTAGTAAGGATACCTGCATTAGGATCCGCAACTAGGAGTTCCAGCTTTTGCCCTTTGTAAATGTTAGTAAACATTTTTCGTGATACCCGACCACAGGCCCTTTCTGGATCTTCCCACATAGATTGTAGTCCAATACTTAAAAGTTCACGCTTAATGAACACAAGCCAGGGGATTTTGCCTACACAATTAGAGCTGAGGATATGTTTAAGTTTGTCCATATAGTTTAAAAGATTTGGGGGCATATTATCAAGGGGGTTTATCTCTGCTTTTTTGGCTTTAAAAGCCAAGAAAGCGGAGATAAAATTATCTCCCTATTACCTAGCTGTCGCTAACACCAGTTAGCGACAGCTAGTAGGAGATAGCGACCATCTTGGGCCCCGCTTTGCATGTCAGTGACATTTATCACTAATGACATGCAAAGTCGGCGTGCCAAGATGTTAGCGACTGGAAACAGTCGCTAACATCGCTATCTCCTATTACCAACTTTTGGAGATATTCGCGCTAAGCGCGAATATCTCCAAAAGCTAACACCTGCCCCAGAGCAGTTCTTAGCCATGTTATCCAATGGTAGGTGGATAACATGGCTAAGAGCATTAGCTCGGTAATGCATGAATATCGCTGACTTTACAGCGATATTCATGCATTTTGGCCGATTTTTATCGCTTAGGAGATAAGCCTTGATAATAGCAAGGCTCCTAAGCGATAAAAATCGCTGCAGCTCGGCGATAAAAATATCGCCGCTAAACCAACATAGCGATAATTATCGCTAGTTGTTGGTAATATGCCCCTTGGTGTAGTCCATAATCTGTGCCAGAACCTTAGGGGCTTTACTGTTAGCTCGTTTGCAATGGGCGTCAGTCCCAAATCTAACCTCAGTGGTGTTAATGGTGTACTCTGAGGAAGTGATAATATTCGCCTTACAAATTTGGACTCAAGTTTAGTAATTTCAGGGGCAGCACAGTGACCCCGAAGCTCACCCCCGTAGAGAGCAGCTGCCCTTGCTTGCGTCTTATAGACCTCCAGAGCAGGACTCACTGGCCTAAAGCTTGAAGAGTTGGAAACCTTTGAGATGGCACCCAACAACTGGGAACGTTTCATGTGGGATTTTGCCTTTTGCGGACCCCATGACAAATTTCCATGAATTGTAACGCCCAGGTACTGGAAGGTCGTAACCCTTTCCAGACGTACATCGCCCAATGATGGATTTGCACGAGTGAACACTGGTGGGTTGAAAATCATGAATTTTGTCTTGTCGGCGTTGATCTCAAGGCCTCTGTTCCGACAAAAGTCCCCAAACCCCTCCAATATCCTTTGAATCCTCATTGGAGATTTGGAGAGTAGGAGGGTGTTGTCTGCGAACATAATCGCAGGCACCCTCCTACCAGCCAGCCTTGGTGCGTCATTGTCAGGGACGCCATCCAGATGTGAGATTACCCCGTTGACATACAGGCAGAACAGGGTCGGTGCTAAGACACAGCCCTGTCTCATCCCCTGCCAAAGGGGAACCTTGGTGACAGCGTCCAGTTCTTGCCACAGCGGACCTGGGCGAAGGTCCCCTCATGTAATCTCATGAGTGGCTCTAGAATCTGATGCGGGAGGCCCAGATCCTGAAGGACGTCCCACAGTTTCCCCCTAGGAAATAGGTCAAACGCGGACCGGAGGTCCACGAATACCATGTAGAGGCTGCCACCCTCTACCGTCTTCCAGTACAGTAGGATCAGTCGGAAAATGTGGTCCATAGTGAACGTATTCCTTCTGAATCCCGCCTGGAAGGGGCTCAGTACATCGTGTTCCTCCATCCACGTCAACAAATGGTCCAAGACCAATCTCACAAATATTTTTTGTTGGACGTCGATTAAGGTGATTGGCCTGTAGTTGACTGGGAGCAGAGGTGACCCCCTTCTTGAATATCGGGACTATCTCTGCCCCCAGCTAAGTACTGGGAATTTCCATGCCTCTCGAGATGGCGTTAAATACTACATGGAAATAGGGGCCCCATATTTCCGATGATGTCCAAAAAGACCCCCCGGTAATTTATCAAGTCCCGGGGCCTTTCCCACTGAAAGTTTGCCTATTGCGCTTATCACCTCCCCTAGGGGGAATTCCACGGGCTCCTGCTGTTCTTCTAGGACTTGTACGTTGGGCAAGCTACACAGCGCAGCTTCCCCCCCATATAGACCTTTGAAATGGGCCTCCCATGCTGATGCCGCAATATTCGGTTCTATGGCAAACTTTGGTTCACCCGTGCCATGGTTAACAAGTGACCAAAATCTACGCGCATCTTTTGTGTCTAGAGCTTGCATTAGGTTCATCCACCTGTCCATATCCCATTCTTTTTTTGCATGCCCCATAACCTCTTTGTACTGCAATCTGAAATATCGAATCACCAATTTACTGCGCCCTTCCTTAATAGCTGTAACAAGGTTGCACTTTGCTCTCCTGCATGCTGAGTTATACCAGGATGATGCAGGTACTCTGGATCTTCTAGAGGGTGCCTGGGGGTAGAAGACTTCAGCCAGATTGTTTGCCAGATCTAAATGGATTGAACTAAGTTCTCCATAGAAGTCCCTAGGAGAATCTTGGGAGATTAAGGTTTCAACCTCCAGGAGTCGTGGTAAGACTATATTATAGACCTTGGCTAAGTTCTCTTCCGAACCTACTATTCTCCCCCACTTTACCCTGCGCCTGTTGCTTGATAGAGTCAAACCAGTACCCTCTACATCTCCCCCTGCAGTGGGTCTATTTCTTGTAGCCCTGGATGCACCAACTCCAGGCGTAACGCATTATGATCACTGTCGGCTCTCTCGACTACCCTAAAATCAGTGACCATCGACCACATCTGGGTTTCCACCATGATGTAATCGATTCGGGATTCTTGCCCCTTCTTATTGTAGGTGCACACTGACGGGCTGTCGGACACTGAACGTCCGTTACAAGCCCTAAGGGAATTATTTAGCACAAGGGCAATGATCTGGGTAGCCAGTGGGGACCAAACCTTTGGGCGTGGGGACTGACATTGGGGAATCCCCCAATAGTCATCCTCTCCCATGAGAGCACCTTCGCTACTTCCAAAGAATGGCTCATATTGGCAATTGACATCCCCTGCCACCAAAAGCCTAGAAACCCTTGGCAATGTGCTCAAAAATTGGGACAGGTCTTCAATAGGGGATGACTCAAGGCCTAGCCGTACTGGCCGCGAGTAAACATTCACAACCGCCAGTCCATACCCGTTGGGCCATTTTAGTATTAGACACTGCACATCGTCTGAATGGGTGGGCATATTTTCCACCACACAACCCAAATGAAGAGCAACCCATATGGCCAGTCCCCCAGATGGTCTTCTTTTCCCTCCCCACCTTGCGGGGACATGAAAAGTGGAAAATCCCACTCTTGAGTGTTCCTCTCTGGCCCAAGTCTCCTGGAACAGACATAAATCCATCTGGTCTACCAAGGCACCCCACTCTGTACAATGTAGCTTGTTTGTTATTCCAGCCACGTTCCAGGATAGTATTTTAATTGATGTCAGTGCCGTGACTACTTTAGTTACTGCAGCACTTCCTAATGTCTGGTCTTCAATTTGTACCCCACAATCATGCGGAGCTTGATGCTGTAACACCACACTATCATGTGTAACACACCCGTCTACTGTATTCGGTTCCCAGATCTGAACAATTGGAGACGCTCTGTCTGAACCCCCCTCTGACTCCTCTACACTTTCAATAATTTTTTTTAGAGATCATGGTCTGGGATTTACCCACCCTCAACTGCCCAGCCGCATGAAGTCAGTCCACCATTTCGAAGGAACTGAACCTGTTGTGGGTCACTGGGTAGTTTAGGGTGACCAGATCTCTGTGGCCGCCCATGTTCACCCTTCGGCCCCGCCCCTGTGTCACAAGTGACCAATCTAATACGCAATCTGGCATTAGAGGTCGGGGGTAGAAGAAGGACAGGGGATAGGGTTGGATCCTTGAGCCTACACTGTCGTGCACCCAATTGCAAATTTGTTTTACTGTGCGTGGGTCCCTAAAGTTAACCAGGACGCAGTCGCCAGAGATGGTTTTTCTACTGCGTCCCACCCAACCTACTCTACGGACCATCAGTACTTCGCTTTTAACATTGTGCGGTAGGGGCCTATAATGATTGAGCCACTGGGTCACTTTGTTTTTTAAAGATGTAAATGATTCCAGACCCGGGTTACTAATTTCTGGAATACCTGTCAATACCACCACGTACGGACTGGTTTCAGGCGGTAAATCAATTCTTGTCGTAACCTGGGATCTTAAATTGGGTATGGACAGATGCCTCTCTGGTGCTGTCGCGACTGGATCGGAGGTGGGCATGGTCAAAGTGACTGCCGGTACAGTCCCAGCACTAACTCCTGCAACCACAGCTATCGTATTGGCAGCTGTGGTTGGGGGCCCGGCAGTAGGAGAAGGAACAAGACTGGGAGCCCCAGTAAGCGCAGGACTACTTTGGGCTGTATCTGCTGACTGCATTTTATTCTTTGTTTTTGCCCCATTCCCATTCCTGGCCATAGCCTGTTGTAGCTGGGAGAGCTGAAATTCCATACGAGCAAGCCTCTCATCTAAATAATCCAGCGCTGCCTTTAATAAGAACCCCAGTTTCTCCATTAGATATTGATCCTCCCCCTTGGCCTCCCCCCCACACTGCACCGAAATCGTGGGTCCTTTCGAAGCTGGGGATAACAGGGATAAGTCAGTGTCCGAGGCAATCGAGACATTCAGAGTAGGACCTCTCTTGGATTTCGGAGATATGACACTGGCAGTCCGGCCCTTCACAGTTCTGGCCTTCCTGTGACACGTCACTTTGGTAGCAGCCCGCTTTCTCTTGCGTTTTGCCCCTCTTAGATTACCCTTTGCTGGGTTTGCCAGTGGTTTCTCAGGTGAGGTAGGCAAAGATAAAACCTCTGGGAACACTGTTGCCTCTGGAGTAGGGGAGCCTAGGGTTGGAGGCATATGGCCATTTGTGATTTGTGATTGTATTTATAGAGCGCAACAGTCGCTCCGGAAGGAGCATCCTGGCACTGTTCTGGAGGTATGCAGTCAGTTACGTAAGCAGAATTAGATGGCGGCCATGACATCATCCTGAGGAGCATGTACCCAGACAGGGACGCAGGTGGTTTTGGCATGATTGTTGTGGACAGGCATCCGAGCATTTGCTAAATGGCTCATAGAAGAACGTCTGGCCATAGCAAGGTCCTGAGACACTCTACGCTCCATGAGGATAATACCCTGGTCAATAACTGAGTTAGCTCTTGTGATGAAATTATCTAATGGGCCAGTAAACAACCCTCTGCAGGTCATTGTGTTGCTCCTTGTTCCCCGAGCAGGCATAAGGATTGTGAAAAGGTCCCCTGCAGCGGTACTCACTGTGGCAGGTGTGGTACAGGTATGATGCCACAGGCGAAAGAGGAATGGCCCGGTCCAGTCCCCCCCTGGTCTCGAACGGGCTTAAACGGACCCGGGCTTAGCCCGGTGCATCCCGCGCGCGTTCCAGCGACGCGGAGAGTCTGCCTGATTTGTAGCGCTTCCGGGCGCGGGAAAAGTCGTAGGCGGCTTCAGCCGCTACTCCCCCTGGGAGCGGTAGTCCTCCGCTCGGCGGCCGCAAGATTTCAATTTGCGGCGGCGGGAGGACAGATGGGCAGAAATAGTGACCTCACTCCGGCTCTGGGTAGTTTTTAAAGATGCCCCCTTTGCATGAGCTGACAGTAAGCTGGTGTGAAGGACTCAACCAGCGTCAATATGGAGTGCACACACCAAGAACGACGCTCAAGGGAGGACCAATGCACAAAACACCGCCTCAGCCACAAAGAATTCGGGCTTTGATGAGACACACGCTGCAGCCAGTGGCACTGAAGGGCAATCAAGGAAAAATTGTGAACTTGTAGATCATACCCAGAAGGGCCAAAGCCCCACAAGAATCAAGGCGGTACACGGCCAGAAGGGTCAAGTACAGTCACAGTCAGGAAGAGCGGTGTTTCCACTCAGTGCAGATGCTGATTAAATAGGGCTCTGGTCACAGTTATGCCTCACCGGCGGTGGTAATCCCAGGGGACTTCAGGTCTTTATACCTCCCCTAGCGTGCAATGCAGAAAAGCCAGATAAGAAGCCTTGGCAGAAGAAGCTGCTACAGAGGGGGTCAGGGGAGAAGACACTCGGCACTCACTGCTATCGGCCGGAGCCAGGCACTCCCCTCCTCCACGGGCACCTCAGCTCCTATCCGGCTGCTCACGCTCTCCCCGTAGGTGTCACAGTGGTTCTGGCACTCCTCCAGGAAAAATCAGGTCAGAGGACCCCAGGCAGCAATCAAGCAAGCGGAACGCCGAGCGGCAAACGGCACCTCCTCTCCAACGCAGCGCCGCAACTCCCACAGGTGTCCAGGATCTCCGGCGCAGGGAGAAGCACCGAGGCAGTCCGGAGCATCTTGGTTCCGCAGACAGGACAAGCAGCTTGCCGCAACCCAGGTAAGGCTCACAGCGCGACTGCCCGTCAACTAGCGGATAGGTAAACAGCCGCTAGCCACCTCCAACTCATCGCAAACGAACAGGGCAGTCCAGCGCTCACAGCTTCAGGGACTCTCCGACATGGAGTCCGCCATCAGCCATGCGACCCGAATCGGAAGACAGTTATTGATGAGAATACAGCAGGGGCACACATCCCCGCCGCCCACCAGTGCTCCTATCCTGAAAGTTTCGGGGTGATTCGTCAAGCGGCCGAGAAAAAAGGGGGGTCCCAAAACGTGTTTTCCCCATGCAATTTTCCATAGGGACCCTTAGCCAGGGCTACAGCCCGAACGGCTGAACTGAATTACACAAAATTTGGCAGAGGTAGAGTTCTGTTCGCAGATTGTGCTTTTTGTTAAATGGTGTAAATCCGTTCAGTAGTTTCTGAGAAAATTGCAAGTAAAATCATAGCAATATCTAGAGACGGCGCTCAGCACGCGTACTGAAATCTGTTCAATTACGAGCGCGAGCTGCATGCTGATTGGCTGTGAACTGTCTGTCAACACTCGAAACCAGGAAGTGTTGGTGGCCATCTTGTGCCTCACTAAAACTCACAAGAAAACAGTAAAACAAAGTTGAGAAATAAGGGGAGGGGGTAGGCTAGAGACATTCTGACTCTCTAGGCTTGCTCAGGGGGTCATACATGGATGTTTAGGCTCTATTTTTTAATTTTATTTTTTAAAGAAAAATTGCGGCGTACGTGTATGGAAATACGTACAATTACGAGTAGGAGCTGCATGCTGATTGGCTGTCAATACTCCAAACCAGGAAGTGTTGGCCGCCATGTTGTTTGTCGGGAGAGGAGAGTCACAAGAAAATAGTAAAACAAAGTTGAGAAATAAGGAAACGGAGCAGGGTGGAAAGATTCTGAGGCTATAGTCTTGGTCAGGGGGTGGTACATTGATCTTTAGGCTCAATTTTTATTTTTTTTAAATAAAAAAGGGCGGTGTACTCGTGCAGTACTTGTACGTGGTGGAAAAGGTGAAAAAAAAGTAGAAGTCAGTTTTATTCATTAGGTCCCGGGGGGGTAAATTACAGGGGAAATTTTTCTGCATAATGGGGGCATGTAAGATGCCCGAGCACTGGGGAACGGCACTCCTCTGGTTTCATTTTGAAGTATGCGGGGGGGTTACGGTCCTACTCTCCGTAAGCGGCACCCCTTGGGTCTTTTTTTAATAAAAAATATGTTTTGATCTCTCTCTCTCTCTCTCTCCGTACACGTCACGGGGAACACCACATTTCTGGGGCAGTGATATGTAAAATGACCTTCCAGCTCCGGGTACCTGCATTGTCTGGAGTTTTTTATTAATGTTGGGAGGGTGGGCTTGATAATACGCCCTTGTACATTTCCATAGAAGCCTATGTTCTGGTGTTAACATGGGCTTCTATGGAAATAACAAGGCTGTATTATGAAGCTCATTATCGCCGTTTTATCTGCAGTTTCCTGCCAATAAAACAGCGATAATTTTAACACCGGTCCTTGATAATATGCACCTAAGTTTACTGGTAAAAAAAAAGAGCAATGGGCCATATTATCAACAAAAGGCGGTACATTATCGTTGTTTTTATCAGCAGAAAACTGCTGATAAAGCGGCGATAATGGCCTTGATAATATGCCCTTGTGAATAACTATAGGAGCCCAGGTTAATACCAGAACCTGGGCTGCTATGGGAAGTTACAAGGGCCTATTATCAAGCCTATTATCGCTGCTTTATCTGCAGTTTCCTGTCGATAAAGCGGCGATAATGTATTGCCTTTTGTTGATAAAATGCTCTTTCATTTCTATGATAGTATGTAAAGCTTTCCTTTTATTTTAGTGCAGCAGTTGTACTCTCTTCGCATGCCCAGCGTCGTTTCGAAGACCATGTTTTCTTTTTCTTCAGGTTCAACAAGCAAACCTTTCTTTGTATCAGTTAGTAAATCTGTCGCCTTCTTTTCCCGGTTTGTGTGTGTCATCCGCTGCTGTACTTTTGTACAGTATTAATAGTCATATTTTTTATATATTTATTTGAAAGGTAGTGCCGAGGCGCCAAACGTTGATTACGTACTCCGTCCATCGCCATTTTCGTAGTTTCCCACTGTTGTTTTTATTATATCTATTAGCTAGAACTCAGTAGTTTTCAATCCTAGTCTTGAATATTTTACTATAGTATTTCAACATTATTTTTATTGTGGGCCGTCATACCCCTCCTCCACAAAATAAAAGAAGTATGTAGTTTTTTTTATTAACTTCTATTAAACAATAAATATAAACAAAACTCAATTAGAACTATATTAGAACTGGAAAAATAACTTAAACAATGTTATAAACAAATTGTGAAATGGATTCCAAAAGGTATCCGATTGGTAATCTGCAAAAGAAAAAAGAAAATTAGAGTTTATAATTATGTAGATGTGAGTAAATGAGCTGAAGCATTACGGGGCATATTATCAAGAACGGCGATAAAATGATCGCCGTTTCAGCAGCGATAATGGGCTTGATAATATGCTGTTGTGAATTCCCATAGCAGTCCAGGTTCTGGTGGTAACCTGGGCTACTATGGGAATTCAGAAGGGCATATTATCAAGCCCATTATCGCCGCTTTAGCAGCAGTTTCCTGCCGCTGAAGCGACGATTATTTTATCGCCGTTCTTGATACTATCTCCCTACAAGTTTTGGTAACTCTACGGTTTTACGTGTGCAGTGTGACTCGTACATTCCAGTTCTGTTATAGTGCTGCATTCAAGTGGTGTCTACATGGAAGTGCCTACTGCTTTACTGACGCCCGTTATGCCGAATTATTTCTAATGCATTCATATGAAGGATTTGTAGATCTAGGCTTCTGTGCTTACCGTTGTATAAACCTTGCAGCCAAACACATACGGAAGTAGACTTCACAACTTCACTTCAACAATTCTTCTACACGTCCAAGCAGACAGCAGTGTCTAAGTTTAAGAGAGAAAGAGAAATGATGTCATAGAGAGTGAGAGAGAAAGAGAAAGAGAGAGAAAACAACATTAAAACTGTGTTGCAGAGTCTGGAGTTGAGATTTTTTATTGAAAAGTGAGATGAGGATTTACTAGTTCCTTGCATCACTTTACCCATGTAAAAAGTGACTTAAAAGTGGCGTAATAAGGTTGTGGATCTGTTTGTCAGACTGTTGTACCTATGTGTTGTCACTGCTCGGAGGTAATTATAGATTTTATAGAGAAGGTGCTGTACACTACGCACTCTGGGCCATGATATCAAGCCTGGGTGACAAAATTATCGCCACTTTATCGGCAGGAAAGTGTCGCTAAAGTGGCGATAATGGGTTTGATAATATGCTCTATGGAATTCCAATCGAAGCTCATGTTAGATGTCCTTCACATCTAACATCAGCTTCGATTGGAATTCAATAGAGCATATTATCAAACCTATTATGGCCACTTTAGCGGCAGTTTGCTGCCGATAAAGTGGCGATAATTTTGTTGCCAAGGTTTAATAATATGGTCCTCTCTCCTTTCAAAAATAAAAGTTACACTACAGTTTTACGAATGCAGTGTACCTGGTAAATTGTACTTGTTATAGTGCCGCATTCAAGTGGTGTCTATATGGAAGTGCCTACTGCGTTACTAATGCCAGTTATGCCGAATTATTTCGAATGCATTCCTATGAAGGATTTGTTGATTTTGTATAAATCTTGCGGCCAAACACTTCAGGCAGTTGGATTGACAACTTGATTTCAACAATTCTTCTACACGTCCAAGCAGACAGCAGTGTCTAAGTTTAAGAGAGAAAGAGAAATTATGTCACAGAGAGTGAGAGAGAGAAAGAGAGAGAAAACAAAATTAAAACTGTGTCGCTGAGTCTGGAGTTGAGATTTTTTATTGAAAAGTGAGATGTAGATTTACTAGGTCCTTGCATCACTTTACCCATGTTAAAAGTGACACAAAAGTGGCGAAATAAGGTTATGGATCTGTTTGTCAGACTGTTGTAACCTATCTGTTGTCGCTGGTCGGAGGTAATTATAGATTTTATAGAGAAGGTGCTGTACACTACGCAATTGTTTGATGTCCTTCACATGTAAGATGAGCTTCGATTGGAATTCCATAGAGCATATTATCAAACCCATTATCGCCACTTTATCGGCACTTTCCTGCCGATAAAGTGGCGATAATTTAGTCGTCCAGGCTTGATAATATGGCCCTCTCTTGTTTCACAAATAAAGCTAACAGTACAGTTTTACGAGTGCAGTGTACCTGGTATATTTCAGTTGTTATAGTGCCGCGTTCATGTGGTGTCTATATGGAAGTGCCTACTGCGTTAGTGACGGCTGTTATGGTGACTCATTTCTAATGCATAGCTATGAAGACTTTGTAGATCTAGGCTCTTGTGCTTACCTTGTATAAACAGTGTGGCCACCGGAGTTAACTATTCGACTTGAACTCTGCTTCTGTACGTCAAAGTATATTCAATGAGTTGCAGAGAATTCCATTGCTGTTGCTCTATAGGCCGTGGTTGCTTCTGAACGATGTTTGCTTAAGGAAAGAAAAGGACATTTTGATTAGTCATCGTAAACTGATTTGCGTAGCTATCAAAAGTGAATTTTAATGTGGGTTCCTAATATTCTGTAGTTAAGACTGTTGCAGCTTCAGCAAACAAAGGAAGATCAATAAGTTAATAGAGGCCTAGGACGGCCTCATGACGCAGAAAAAAAATACTATCATGGACGCCCAATTAATAATAATAGAGGCCTAAGCACGTGGCGTAGTACAGAAATACGACACAGAAATGTATGCAGATATAATTTTTAAGATTAGAGGTGTATAGGACCTGTGACTTATAAAGAAATATTTCAATTATGTAAGTACAATTTAAAACCATTGAGGGTTAAGAAAGCCATATGAAGGATTAAAAAAAAGCAATATGCATATACAATTTACAGTGGAGGCTGATGTTGTGACGTCTTCTCTTACCTTCGCTTCTGTCGTCTTTTGTCGTGTCTTGAAAGGCTGCGGTTTCGCTGGGTCTGGGGTGTTTTCGACAGTCTGTCTGTCACCGCAGAAGAGGCAGGCAAAGGAGAGCGTGCTCATGTCAGTGCTGCATTATATGGGAACCGCGGGGGCTGACCTAACCAAGCCTAGGGCCGTCATTGGTAGCGTTTTCGCGGTCTGCAAGAATGATGGCCCTGTGGGACATACTATTGGGTAATGTATTGGTTTGCAGGCTAAATGATAGCAAGCATGCTAAGTGGTGGCATGTGAGTAGTGTGGGTAGGCGTGCACCGCGCATGTGCAAGTGTGAGTGTGTGCACTAACAATTAACAACAGAGAGAGATGGGGGCGGTGTTATAATGTACGCAGAGGCAGGCCCAGAATCGGATCTGCAATGTGTCAGCACTTCTAATCATTCTCCTTAGCGCGCCCTGAGCTCTGATTTGTCACTGAGCGGGTGATCGCACCGTAGTTTGTATGGCTTATCATACTCAGCGTATACCCGCGCATACGGTACGAATATGCTTTGACATTACGCATCGCATTAAAGCTTCGGTGTGACGTCATGTACGGCGTTCTGTATGCGAAAGGGGCAATGTTTCTACTTAGTTTCAAACATGTATGTATTTAATGTACATACTAAGGGCAGACATTTGGGATAACTATGAATTTTTTTAATACTTGTAATAATCATATATTACTTTTAAAAAGAATTACACAAATCGCGGTAGAACATCATGTGTACTCGTATTGAAAGAGCTGCGCAAGCACATCATAAGCGTACGCAAAGCCATGTGACTTTAAAAGGAGAGATTTGATTAGTTCATAACTTTTCCTATTGTGACTGTTAAAAGTTCCATCCCATAATAATTATTCGACTTTGACTTTCTAAGAAGAAGCATTTGTTATGAGAATCTTATCAAATTGAAGGAAGATCACCATAATAAGAGCAATGGAGTCATCTTCAAGTTATTCAGAGGGAGATTTCATTCCTGAAGAGCCTCCAAAGAAGAGGAAAGAAGCTCTAATTTTTTCCCTTTTCCAGAAGGTCAAAAAAAGTTAAAGTTCCAAAAGTAACCTGTAAAATTTGCGAAACAACTCTTTCAAGGGGTGATCCATGTAAAAAATACTCCTTTGGCACAGCAAATATGGTGCGACACGTGAAGAACTTGCACCCCAAGAACTTTGCTCAAGCTGCAAGACGGAGGTTGCACGAGAACCTACCTACTTCTGCACCAAGCACATCAACTGCGGCAGCAGCATTTTCAGCAAGCAGTCCACACCCACATATTGATTCTGACTTTGCTAAAGTTAAAATTCTATGCATTTATTGCGATAAACTTTTGTGTTATGGGGAGCAGTCTATAGACTTGATGAGACGCAGGATGCAGGATCATTGCTGTCCTTGACATTAGTTGTTCTTTTTTTCATTCTTTTGTTCAGCTTGGAATTTGTTGAGAAAACACAAAAAAAATAGAAAACAAAAAAAACAGTTCTTTTTAGAACTACCTTCACTGGTCAAAGAAAGAACTATATTTCTATGTTAGTGTGTAAAAGTTTGTCAGAATGAATGTGTAGTTCATAAAGGAATGAATGAATATGTTACTAGTGCATGGAGAATGTGAAAGTGCAGAACTATAAGGAACTGAAGCTAAATAAATCTATAAGGTGTTTATCTATAGTATACTGTAGTATGTCCGAGGCACTTGAATGTATCATATGTACATAAATATGTTACTAGTCCATGTTTCAATTTGCGCTGCTGGTGAAAGTGCCTGGGTGAATTTGTGAGTGTTAGGGGCGGATTTACAATCCCTTTGTGCCTCTTTTACACAGCCGTTGCGTCACTTTTGTGACACAGCGGTGGTGCAAAAGATGTGCCATGGTGTGTGCTATTAACAATGTGACGCATCTGGAGGGTGTATTACATTGTAAAGCGCTACGCCAGAAGAGGCTTTCTAGTGCAGAAGGGGGTGCAGCAAGGCCTCCTAAAAGTGGCTGAGTGAAATGTATAACATTTTATTCAGTGACTTTTGAGGTTATGCTGCGTCACAACCTTGCACATGCTTGAAGCAGGTGTAAGGATTGATACAGCATTGTGAGGATAGGGCCGCAAGAGAATTGCTGGAGCTGTGTTATACTTGCAACCAACGTCAAGAAATAATTTATTCAAAAATCACTTTGCAATTTAGTTTTGTTATTATTTTATAATAAGAATGTGAAATATAATCTAAAAAATAAAATAAATATAAATATTTATATTAAAAATGTAAGAAATTAGTATAAAAAGAAAGACATAATAATTAATACATTTATAAATTATCATTTACAAAATCTATGAAATTCACTGAAAAAACCTTAGGTTTCACACACGTTATAGTTAGGAATTAGCATTTAAAAAACCTTGCAATTCATTGAAAAAAACCATAGGTTTCACATGTTATCGTTAGCTGAACATTTCTCTCATACAAAGCCTTTGAAATTACTCCGTTATAGTTAGCTCAGCTAACTATAACTTGCGTGCCCGCAATGCACTGCTGATGATGTCACATATGACATCACTCATGACATGGTCAGTGACATCACTCATGACATCACTGATGACATCTCAAATGCAGATCTGTGACTGCGGTGAGTGTTTGAAAAGTCCATCATTTTATTTTGTGATGTTGCTAGGACAAAATGTAGTCTTTTGCAATTTCCATAAAATTCTGGGCCTGTATCTCAAAATGGCAGCATCCCAAGAGGCTCAGGTGCAAAGGGGTTTACTGTATTTCTGTATTTCTCCTCTGAGCAGATGCATAAAGGGTACTGAGACCCTCAGAAGTCCAAGCGAATCTCCTCCACAGGTGAAAGCACAGAAGGCAATCCTCCAATCCTTAATTGCCCATCAACAAGGAACCAAGCTTACCACATGCTGGACTACAAGAGATGTGTTTACAAGTAGACACTGCATGAGCAGAACCGGAAAACTGGCTTACTAAGCACACAATATCCATTATAGCCTTCTCCACACATCTATATCCGGATTGCTAGTGTTCAGTGCAGGAGCGTTCCAAAGTCTGCAGTGGCGGGCAGCACGGATCGGAGATAGGGGAGCAGGGGCGGGAAGTTGATTGGACGCGGGGGAAGCAGGTATTAACAAATAAAATTAAAATTAAAAACGTACCTTCTTGCCGCTTCCTTGCCGCGTCACTCCTTCGTAGTCTTCCCTCACTGGCCTGTACAGGAAGCACACGCAGGCTCCCAGTCAGCTAATCACAATGCTGCCTTAGCAGCGTTTTGATTGGTCTGAACGGCGTGTTTCGACGCTCAGACACTGACTGGGAGCCTGCATTACAGCCTGTGTTCTCCACACAGGCTGTAATGCAGCCTGCATGAAGAATATGTAAACTGTGCAGGGTTGTTTGGCCGGCCAGAGAGGGCCAGAGAGGGCCGACCAAGCGATGGTGCTACCACTCCTCCCCTGTCCTCGCCTTAGTGGAGGAGCCACAACTGCGCATTAGTCCACTAAGCCACTCTAATTTTGAGTGCGTCTCAACCTTGTAAGAAAAGCCTTCTGGCCCAAGAAACATTGTCCATGGCCAAAAATAATGGGTACAGTGTGAAATGGTCAAGAATCGAACCAGCTGAAACATCAACCACTGTGATCTCAAATGCACTCCCCTGGATTAATACATGCTTAAATGAGACATCCTCCCCAGCGCAAATTATCACCAGTTTTGGGGAAATTTTGAAAGTAATCCAGAAGGCCCTCTTTCGAACTCCCAAGCAGGGCCGTTGCAAGGAGCCAGGCTGGTTCAATTCGGCTTGCAGAAAAGCTTTAAATGCCTTAAAAAAAGAGCTACATAATCCAATTAGGGACCAAGTAAAAATAGCTAAACTAAGACAGGAATATAAGCAGGCTCAGCATAACTGTAGGAGAGACCATAAGAACGACTTATGGGCCCAATTACACGAGAGTTGTAATAGAAAAGACAGCATATTATTCCTGCAAACGGTAAAATCTCCCTTCCTGAGCGAGGGTAGCTCTCATCAATATTTGGATGTAGCTGTGTCTGCGGATGAGTGGGTGTCCCACTTTTCAAAAATCTTTAGTGACCCCATCGCAGAAAGTGTCGCTCAACCAAATCTTGTACCCGAGCCCATTGAGAAAGGGGAATATCCTATTGACCTTAACTTCTCTCTCGATGAAGTTATAAGCGCACTATCTTCTTCAAAAGCCGGAAAAGCCCCTGGCCCTGATGGTGCACCACTAGATATATTTCTTTTTAACATCGAGTTGTGGTCGCCTATAATCACCCAGCTAATCGCTGCTGTACTAAAAGAAGGACTTTTGGCCTCTTGGTCTTCCTCCATATTGCTCCCAATCTTTAAAAAAGGCGAGAGAAATAACCCTACGTGCTACAGGCCCATATCCCTCCTGGATTCACTGGGTAAAGTCGCGGGCCGCTTAATCTTGGACCGCCTCCAGGACTGGGCGACAGAAAAAAACATCTTAACAGACCTCCAGTACGGTTTCCGGGAGGGACTGGGCACTGTTGAACAAGCACTAAATCTAACACTTTTAATAGGGAAATATGCTGGAGTTAAGCGGGGAAACCTTTTCATGGTCTACGTCGACCTCAGTGCGGCGTTTGATTGTGTAATCCATGCCAAGCTCTGGTCCATCTTGGACAGGTTGGGTGTTGACCCACCTCTTCTCAAATTTCTGCGGGAGCTCTATACTGGCGCATCGGCTCGCGTAAGATTTGGTACAGGTGGTGAGCTGACCCCATCTTTTCCAATAAACCGTGGAGTAAGACAAGGCTGCGTCCTCGCCCCTTTTTTATTTAACTTATATACCAACGGCCTGGAAGCGGCCATGCTGGAGGGGAGCCGGGATCTACCCACCATCAATAAGCGCCCGATACCAGCACTCCTCTACGCGGACGATTCCGTAATATTTGCTAGGACCCTAGTGCAACTTCAGAAACAGCTAGATAAATATTGCACCTTTATGCTCTCACTTGGGCTAAAGGTCAATAAGACCAAGACCTTTGTCATGCAATCAGGCCCCAAGGTAAAAAGCTCGAAACATCTTTGCATAGACCAATCAAAACTGGAACGCGTTACGGAATACCCCTACTTGGGTATCCTCGTAGACGATAAATTATCATGGAAAAGGGCGATGGTAAATAGAAGATTGCTCTACCAACGTGCAACTTCTGCCCTCGTTTCCTTTTCCAGAAAAATGGGCAAACCATCTCCCTCAGTATTGCTTAAAATCCACCAAGCAAAATGCCTGAGCATTGCCACATACGGAGCCGGGGTCTGGGGCCACGTAAAAACAGATGAACTACAAAAAATACAAAACGGCTTTGTAAAATATCTCCTGGCTCTCCCGCGGAGCGCCCCCTCTTTTGGATGCCATATAGAGCTTGGGATAGATTATTTAACAGACTATGTTAGGTGTCAACCAATGCTACTATGGCACCGCATATGGACAAAGCCCCAGTGCCATCTTACACGTGCCCTGATCTCAGATTGTCTCGAGATGTCGGCCTGGAAAAACATCCCATGGCTGTCTTTCGTGGTCAATTTCCTGAAAGACCTTGACTTTACTCAGTACATCATCGAGCCTTCAGCCATTACTGAGATGAGTAGAAAAACTCTGAAAGCACACTGTCTCACTCATCTAAGGGAACTCCGTATGTCTAGTGAAGTATCTAAACAATCCAATGCCCATATCCTGATGGTTCAGACGTCCCCAGGCACCCAACCATATTTATCATATCACATATCCAACCATGAAAAATACCTATTAACGAGGTTTCGGTTTAATCTGTTTTTCCGCTTAGTTACCTTTCCTAAAATGTCATCCTGGTCACACGATTTGGATAAATGTCCATGCGACAAGGTCTCCCCCCAAACAACAATGCACGTAGTACTGTTTTGCCACTACTACGCAGTACCACGCAGGCGCTGGGTCTTACCTTTGTTACGACAAATGGGGTTGAGGACCTGTCGCCCGGCGTTCTTAGCCTTGCAACAGCTTGACTCGCAATATGTGGCAAAGAATTTAGCTGTGTTTTTGAAAACTTGTATAGCCATCCGTAAAACTTTGGAAATGAACTTTGCTTGATTATCAGTACTAGTGCTGTAAATGAACATAAACTGTATTCCTAAAATGTATTAATAACAATTGTGATTTTATAATGTATTGTTTTACTACGTTGTACTTTTTATGATTGACAAAATGGTTAATCGAATAAAAGAATTGACTTGACACTAAGCCACCAGATCCGGCTAATGACACAATTACATCTTTCAGTTCTTAAATGTTCTCCTTGTGTGTGTTTGGTTGCACTCACTCATCTTTTTCTTGACATTTTTATTGGCATCATCGTTACTCAGGTCTGTTTTGTTGTCTTTTGGGTTTTACCTCAACCTGAAATACCCTTTACTGGCCAAGTTGGTGCCAGGGGAGACAGGGCACCCGAGTTTTAATCCTACCTTGTTTTCTTGGGCTCATCACATTATCTCTCTGGTAGTAAGAACTACATTAAAAACTGAGCCTTTAGGTAAGGGGTAAAGCTATCATTAGTGCAGCACGTGTAGTGCAATTGGGCATCAGCAATTGAGGGGCCAATTTTGACTATCATATACTACCTGAGCAGGGATGAGAGGGCATTTTGCTTGAATTAAAGCACACAGCACTGCAGCTACGTCACTGATTTGAATCTTTGTCTGCCTGGTGCAGCCAGAAAATAACCTTTTATTAGGTTTCGCCTACAGACAGCTTTTATTGAAAATCTATTGTGTACAATACCAATACCTTTGTTTGTATTGTCAACGCTCCGTCCATCACCACCTTTGGTTTTTCTTTGTTCGCCCTAAGTTGGCAGGGTATGCTCAGACATGAGTCCCTTGCTCACTTTGCCACTGGAGTCAAGCAAGCCCGGCTGAAGACGGCTATAATGCCAGAAACCGGTCCTGGGAAGCTTGATTCCGGTCCAGGGAAGACATGGCTTGGCAGTTCGGGCTGGACTGTTCCCATGAGGCACAGGGTCAGACTGATTTGCATATGGCCATGTCTGAACTGGGGTGGCGGGTGAGCTAAAGAACGGTGATGGATTAAACCCAGATCAGTTGACTGGGGGTGAGTGTTTGTATTGTCAACGCTCCGTCCATCACCACCTTTGGTTTTTCTTTGTTCGCCCTAAGTTGGCAGGGTATGCTCAGACATGAGTCCCTTGCTCACTTTGCCACTGGAGTCAAGCAAGCCTGGCTGAAGACGGCTGTAATGCCAGAAACCGGTCCTGGGAAGCTTGATTCCGGTCCAGGGAAGACATGGCTTGGCAGTTCGGGCTGGACTGTTCCCATGAGGCACAGAGTCAGATTGATTTGCATATGGCCATGTCTGAACTGGGGTGGCGGAGTGAGCTAAAGAACGGTGATGGATTAAACTCAGATCAGTTGACTGGTGTTGAGTGTTTGTATTGTCAACGCTCCGTCCATCACCACCTTTGGTTTTTCTTTGTTCGCCCTAAGTTGGCAGGGTATGCTCAGACGTGAGTCCCTTGCTCACTTTGCCACTGGAGTCAAGCAAGCCCGGCTGAAGATGGCTGTAATGCCAGAAACCGGTCCTGGGAAGCTTGATTCCGGTCCAGGGAAGACATGGCTTGGCAGTTCGGGCTGGACTGTTCCCATGAGGCACAGGGTCAGACTGATTTGCATATGGCCATGTCTGAACTGGGGTGGCGGAGTGAGCTAAAGAACAGTGATGGATTAAACCCAGATCAGTTGACTGGGGGTGAGTGTTTGTACTGTCAACGCGCCATCCATCACCACCTTTGGTTTTTCTCAATACCAATACCTACCATGGGCTTTGGGTCAGCCCTTTGGCTGGCTTTCTTGCAAATCTAATTTGCTTGCTTCTTATTCAATAACTTTCCTTCCCTTCCTTGTGTTTGTCTCTCCCTTAAAGCATAGCTTTTTTTTACTATCCTGTGATTAGATGACTTCTATCTTACCACAACCTACATTCAGGCCACTAAGTAAGTAAGTAAATTTTTATTGTATGTAGTTAATTAAAACCTTTACAATATTGTTAGCATAAAAAAGAAAAAACACATGATTTAAAACTATAATGTACAAGCTGACGGATCATTAAAAAAGAAAACGTTCTGTAATGTCTGTGTGCATGATATATTTGCGGATGTAACTGATTTATTGCACTTCACACAATCGGATTCAGACCTTTGGAATCCTTGTTGCCAATGTTCACTATTAGCTGAAGTGCCTTTTGACAAAATCTAGCGGCCCTGCAGGCTATCTGCAGTTGGTAGCTGTTCAGAGCTAGCATGACGGCCGGGCGGCATGATCTAATTTGAGAAAGTTGGAATACGTGGAGTAGGTAATAACGTCTCAAGTTTGTCAAAGCCGGACAAATGCACAGTATGTGCATCATAGTTTCTTCCATTTGCCCACATAGTCAGGTGTTGTAAATGTTTGCTTCCATGCAGGTGTCTGATCTTTTAATATGGAGGTTCCTAGCCGTAATTTTAGAAGTGTTTTTTGGGCTGCTGGGGATATGTGATTAACTAAATATGGTTGCGGCTCCAGTTTCCCATACGTGGCCAGCACAGTCCAACCGTGCTTTTTCTTCGCTGTAGCAGCTTTGTCTATTGCCCATGATCTTTGCTTTGCTGCCGCGTTGGTCTCTTTTTTGAAGGCCGCAAATTATTGGTTTGTGTTCCATGCCTTTTCCAACTTGAGGTTTGACACGGCGTTCTCCCATACCATTTTCCATGGATTTTTTTTACTTTTTCTGGTTGTTCATCTCAAACCAACAGAGGCCCATGAGCGTATTCTCTTCAGCAGATCTTAGTTTCCAACATGTTTTTAATATGGCTGCTTGTCTGATTAGATGCTGATTTAATAGACCAAATTCCAAGCGGATCTGTGATTGGGAAACAAACCTCGGAATCTGGAAAATGTATTTGAACAGCTCTGATTGTTGTGTGTTCAAGAAGTTAGCGTCTTTTCCCCTATACAGTTCCGACCCATACGTAAGAGATGGGGGAAATTTTGCAGCTATTACCTTCAACAAATGCAAGTTAGATGGACAATTCAGTTTTGATTTTAATACATTTAGGGCAAAGCGTAGTTTGATTGCCTGAGCCTTTCTGTATGACTGATGATCTTTCAGCGACCACCTGGCATCGACTACTACTCCCAAGTATTTGTAAGTGGGGGTCTGCTCTATTTTTTTGCCTGCAATGTGCCAATTAAAGGATTTCCTCCCTGGCCGAGAGGCAAAACAGACTATCTTTGTTTATTTGTAATTAATTTGCAGACCTTGTGCACTGATGTAATCGATGAGCTTCGTGATGGAGCGTTGTAGACCCAACGGGGTCTGACTGCAGAGTACGATGTCATCTGCATACTGTATGCTCCTAATTTTGTGGTTGGCTAACTTTGGTGGATCACTTTCTATTTCCGCGATGCACTTGTCCAGGTCCGCTGTGAAGATGTTGAAAAGAGTTGGTGCCAAAACACAGCCCTGCTTGAGGCCAACATAGGTGGGGATTTTTTCTGTCGTGCTATCACCATTGGCTAGTTTTATTCTAACCCAGGTGTACAAGTATAGATTTATAATGGCCCGCAACAGCTTTGATGGTATTCCCCAGTTGGCCATCTTTCTCCATAATGCCTCCCTCTGGACTGTGTCGAACGCTGCTTTGAGGTCTACAAAGCATGTGTACAGCTTGGCTGATTTTTCCCTTCCTTTATCCACCATAAGATTTAGTGCCAGCAGGTTGCATGATGTATTGGTACCAGGCCTGAAACCTGTCTGCGTGATCGGCAGAATCTTATTCGCACAGACCCAATCTTCCAAGTCCCTCAGAAGATTCGAGGCATAGATTTTGGCCTCGACGTCTATAAGTGCGATGAGGCGGTAATTGCCTGGATCGGACCTTGTACCGGCCTTGAAGAGAGGATGTAAAATGCTGCCCCTCCATGACTCGGGTATACTTCCGGTTTGAAATACATTGTTATAAAGTGGGGTGAGATATTCTGCCCAAAGCTGTTGGTCTTGTTTGAACAGACCGTTCGGTAGGCCGTTTGGGCCTGGGGCACCTTTGGACCTGAAGTTTTTGAGTACTATTTCTACCTGAGATGGCGTTATCCAATTTCCATCAGTTTGTGGCTCTGCTTCTTGGTTATTTGTTAGTTGCGTAGTCTGCTGGTCCGGGCACCATGCTGGATATTCAGGCCCCTACTTTTTTCTTTTTCTTTCACCGTATACATTATTGTGCTTTTTTCCCCCGATGCCGTTCTACATCAGCAAATATTTTATTTATTTTTGCCTATGCTGAACAGCATGGGGAAAAACTACTCTAGTCAACACCAAATATTCGGGTGATGCCATGAATAATGAGACCTCTTGGCTGTGCCGATGCTTGTGAATGGGATGAGGTGAATGGGTGAGGTTGGTAGGAATGATTGGAGCGAGGGAAGGCGAGTGGTTCTGAAATCAGAGAGCGGTGAAAGCCTCCCTTGCATCAAGGGTGCCTCGAGTCTCCTCCCAAGGCACAGGGTGGGTCCCCATCCTGTGGAAGGAATTCAAGGAAAGGAGGGTCTGAAAAGCTTTCTGTCTGTGATAACACTGGAAGCCTCTATCGTGAAGTGGCTGACTCTGCCTCGAAGCACTGAGTGCTGTGTGAGTTTGTGATGGTGTTTGTTTTGGTAACAAAGACGTTTCCCTCTGGATCTGGACTCTTGCCACCATCTCTTTCAACACCCTCGACTGGGAGGCGGCCATTAAGGCCAATCAGACAACCGGAAGCCCTGGAAAATAATTCAAAACGAGGGCCATATTGCCCCGTACTCCAGCCACTGTTAATTTGGAACATGATATCACAACAATTTATTTTTTTAAATTGGTGCCAAGTGGTGCATTTTACAAACACATTTTTTGCACAAATGAATTGACCAAAGAGATGGTGCTGAAATAAAAAAAAACATACTTACAATCGTTGAGGATTTCGGAGGGTGTTTGGGAAGGAAAGCTGTAGTGTGGGTAGGGATCTTAGATCATGTATTGGTACACAGAGCAACCACCAAGGATCAGGCAACACAGCTCCTTCTTCCAACAGAGACACAAGCTCTCTCTGCCGCTTTTTGGTGCATTCTTTCTAGGTGACCTCACTGTATTCTAAGATCGTGTCGTGCGTAAACCAAAAAGGTAGCACGGCGTAATACGTCAACCGGGGAAATGTTCATGTGACCTAGAGGTCGCAGAGTCTGTCATTACCCCCTCATGGGTCCTCCCCGTCCCAGTCCTAACAACGTGAGGCAGTCCTGCCTCCACCCAGCCAATCACAACGCTAGTATTTCTATGCTACATAAGCCCCGCCCACCTACCGCCATGCCTGTTTTTTTTCTGCTCCGACGGCTGTCGGAACGCTGGTGCTCCCGGTTCCGGTCCCTGGATCCAGTTTACTTTGGTGGCGGTTCTGTGAGTTTTTCGTTTGTGTTTACATTTAAACTGTTGTTTTTATCTTGTAATGCACAGCTCGGCCGCTCCGGTTTTCCGGTCAGCCGGGCTCCTGTTCTGAGGTCAGGTGCCCTCCCCGTTCATGTGCTGGGCTGGGGCGGGGAGTTTTGATGGTGTCCTGGCCTCGGGTCGTTCCGGCGCTGCTGCACTATCGCAGCGTCTGGCCCCCGCGGCCATTCTCTTTTGACCTGTGGCTGTGGGTGGAGACGTCAGGGCTGCCCTCTTTTTATTTCATACTTCAACACACCTTTGCGTGATTGGGGGCAGTATTTATTGGAGGTTGCTGGGCACTTCCTTTGTTGTGGTGATTTCCTGTTTGGTTTCTTCTGGGTTTTTTCACCATGAGTGAGGGGTCTTCTTCTCCTGTGCCAGCTAAGGCTGTTTCTAAGCAGCATTATATTCCGGATCTGCAGGAGGACGACGTCTTGCAGATTTCTAGGGCTGATTTGCGAGACTTGATTGATTCTGCGGTCCAGTCTGCGCTGCTGGAGCCTGCGGATAAGCGGGCTAAGGATGATGAGGAAGAGCTGGACAATTCCCCTAAGGGAAAGTACATCCAGGGCAAGGTTTTTTCGGACATGCTGGTGCATATTCGTGAGGTGCTTGGGTTTGACCCTAAATCCCTGTCAGAAGAGGGGTTTTACGCACAGTATAGTTCCTCTGTGGTGGATGACCTCCCCTTCCATGATGTCCTGAAGGATATTATCACGAAAGAGTGGCTGGAGGTGGATAAGCAGGGTATTCCGCGATTCCTGGGGAAGCGATATCGCCTGGCGGACTTTGATTCCCAGTTTCCTGCGATTCCAAAGGTTAATTCTCTTTTGTCTTCTATGGCTTCCTCCTCTTCCTCTTTGTCTTCGGAGGAGGCTTCCCTGTCTGATCCGGTGGAGCGTAAGGTGGAATCTGCTCTCAAGCGTTCTTACGCCGCTTCTCACTTTGGGGTGCGTGCTAGCACTTATGCGGCCTATGCGTCACAGGTCCTGCTCAAGGATTTCGAGAGGCTGTTTGACTGTCTTCAGGATCATGGGGACCCTACTCCTGTGTTGGCTCAAATGGAGGTTTTGGCGCAATTCCTGTCAGATGTCACTTTTGATTCCTTGTGGGCTTTCTCCTCGGCTGCTGGGGCGGCGGTGGCTGGGAGGAGGTCTCTGTGGACAAAGCTGTGGCGTCTTGATGCTGCTCAGAAGTCTTTGGTCCATAAACTGCCTTTTGAGGGTCCTCGTCTCTTTGGGGATGCCTTGAATTCGATGGTGCAGCGCTCTGCAGAGGAGAAGAAGTTGTTGAAGCCTTTTCAGCCTGCTCCTAAGAAGAGGTCTTTTTTCCAGAAGCAGGGGTTTCAGGGGGTGTTGTCCTCTCAGCCCTTTCGTGGTCGGGCCCGTGGTCGGGGGGCCGCGTTCCATTATAAATCCCGGCCTCAGCAGCAACAGCAGCAGCAGCTGCCGCAGCCTCCCTCTGGTGCTGGACAAAAGTGACTATGCCGCTGTGGGGGCTCGTCTCCATTTGTTTCTGGACCATTGGTCGGCTCTGATCTCCGATCAGTGGGTCTTGGATATCATCAGGTGGGGTTACCGGATTCCCTTCCGGGGCCCTCCCCCTCTGGATTGTCTTCTGGTTACCCCGTTGTCAAGAGACCCAGTGCGGAGGTCTGCCATGTTGTCCGGCGTCCACTTGTTGCTCCAGAAGGGGGCGGTGGTGCCGGTTCCAGTGGAGGAAGTGGGCCTGGGATTTTATTCCCGTCTGTTTCTGGTTCCAAAGCCCGATGGTTCCTTCCGCCCCATATTGAATCTCCGTTCCCTGAACAAGTTGGTGCGGCTGGATCATTTTCGGATGGTCACATTGCAGTCCATCATTCCCCTCATCCAGGAGGGAGATTTTTTGGCTTCCCTGGACTTGGTGGACGCCTATTTTCACGTTCCGGTCCATCCTGCCAGTCAGCGGTTCCTGCGGTTTGTGGTCCAGGGGATGCATTTCCAGTTTCAGGTTCTGCCGTTCGGCCTCTCCACTGCTCCCAGGACTTTTACCAAGGTATTGGCTCCTGCTGTGGGGGTTTTGCAACATCAGGGTTTCTCCGTGTTTCCCTATATTGATGATTGTTTGGTCTCTGCTTCCTCTTTCCCTCAGGCTCTTCTGGCGGTGGAGGCTACGTTGTCCCTGTTCCAGGAGCTGGGGTTCAAGGTGAATTTGGCCAAGTCTCATCTGGTTCCTGTTCAGAGACTTCAGTTCATCGGGGGTCTGTTCGACACCTCTCTGGGGGCGGTGTTCCTCCCTCCTGTTCGGATCTTTTCCTTACAGGCTCTGCTGCGGGATCTGTTGAGTCGTCCCTCTGCCCCGGCTCGTGTTTGGTTGCGGGTCCAGGGGTTGATGGCTGCGACCACTGCTGTGGTTCCTTGGGCTCGCCTCCATCTCAAGCCCTTGGTGACTCATCTGTTGGCTCGGTGGGACCCCTCCCGGGCCGATTACGAGACTCTGATTCCTCTCTCTCCTGCTCTGATTCAGGACTTGGACTGGTGGCTTTGCACTCCCAACCTGGAGAAGGGGGTGCGGTTTTGTCTTCCTCCTCCCCTTTTGTTGACGACGGATGCCAGTCTCTGGGGTTGGGGGGCCACTTTGGGGTCCTTGGAAGCCAAGGGTCGGTGGTCTCAGGGAGACAGCACCCGTTCCTCGAACTGGCGGGAGTTGGCGGCTGTCTGGGAGGCGGTGCAGTTCTTTCAGGTTCCTCTCCTGGGGGCGAATCTTTTGGTTCGTACCGACAACCAGGTGGCTCGTTGTTACTTGAACCGTCAAGGGGGGACCAGGTGCGCGTCTCTGAACTTGTTGGCCTCCAGGATTTGTGCTTGGGCGGAATCTCATCTGTTGGCCTTGAGGGCGGTGTACATTCCGGGACGGTTGAATTTTCATGCGGACGCTTTGAGCCGCGACCTTCCATCTTCTGTTCTGTACCATCTCTCTCTTCCTCTATTCCTGTCCCTTTGCCTTCGGTTCGGGACTCCTTGGATCGATCTTTTTGCGTCCCCTCACAACTCTCTCCTGCCCCGGTTTTGTTCGGAGGTGCTGTGTCCTCAGGCTTGGGCGGTGGATGCTCTTTCGATTCCCTGGCCTTCGGGCCTTCTGTATGCATTCCCTCCCATTCCCCTCCTCCCGAGGGTGCTGCAGAAGATTCGGAGGGAGAATGTTTTGGTCCTGTTGATTGCTCCTTTCTGGCCCCGCCGCATTTGGTTTCCTCTCCTGCTGAAGCTGGCGAAGGGTCGGTTTGTCCGGCTTCCTTTGTGTCCATCTCCTCTTCAGTTTCCACTCCTGTCTCTGCCTTGTCTTCGTCGTTTGCAGCTGACGGCTTGGCTCTTGAGCGGTTGACTTTGGAGTCTTTGGGTTGTTCATCGGTGATGGCTCGTGACATCCAGTTGTCTCGCCGCCCTTCGACCCTCAAGTGCTATGGCCGCCATTGGGGTTCTTTTGTTTCTTGGTGTTCCTCTCATGGGGTGGATCCTGTACTGGGGGTTCCTACTTCTGTGTTGAAGTTTCTCCGGGATGGTTTTTTGAAAGGCCTTTCCCCTTCCACGTTGTCTGCTCAGTGGGCGGCGGTTCGTGCTTGTCGGGGTCCTGGGGCCTCCTTGGAGGGTGTTGCTCCTTTGGTTAGTCGGCTTCTTCGGAGCTTTCGGCTTCGTCGGCCGGTTTCTCCTGTTCTCATTCCTTCTTGGGATTTGCCTACTGTTTTGCGTGGTCTACAGTTGCCCCCTTTTGAGCCTTTGATGGAGGCAGATTTGTTGTGGCTGTCCGCTAAGGTGGCTTTCCTGTTGGCCATTACTTCCGCTCGCAGGTTGGGTGAGTTGGGTGCCTTGCTCGTTTCGTTTCCCTATTTGCAGTTCCTCCCAGATCGGGTCATTTTGCGGCTTGATCCGGCTTTTCTGCCTAAGGTTTCTTCGAGTTTTCATTTGCAGCAGGAGGTGATTCTTCCTGATTTGCCTGCTGAGGGGGATTCCCTTGTTCCCCCTTCTTTGGATGTTCGCAGGGCTCTCCAGATTTACGTCCAACGTTCCCTAGGGTTCCGGAGTTCTCCTGCCCTGTTTGTCTCCTGTGGGGGTGTGGCTAAAGGGAAGAAGGTTTCCACTTCCACGATCAGTCGGTGGGTCCGTTTGGCGGTCTGTCAATCTTACAAGTCTTTGGATTTGCCTCCTCCGTCTCACGTACAGGGTCGGTCGACGCGTTCTGTGTCTGCTTCCTGGGCTGAGGCGGCGGGGGTCTCTATCCAGGAGATTTGTAGGGCGGCCACCTGGCAGTCTCATCACACATTTGTGCGACATTATCGGCTTGATGTTTTACATGCCTCTGCTGACAGTTTTTCTGTTGGCGTCTTGAACGCTGTTGTTCATTGATCTTTTATTGATTAAAGTTTTGTACTCTGCATGGATCCCTGGTGTCCTGCGTGTTTTCTTTATTGGTTCTCTGCTTGTGAGTTCCTCACGTTGTTAGGACTGGGACGGGGAGGACCCATGAGGGGGTAATGTCTTATTACTTACCGGTAATCTTCATTACCCCGATTAGGGTCCTCCCCGTCCCAGTCCTCTTCCCTCCCACCCTCCCGCTGTGTTTGTGTCGGAGTCTTGTTGATAACAGGCATGGCGGTAGGTGGGCAGGGCTTATGTAGCATAGAAATACTAGCGTTGTGATTGGCTGGGTGGAGGCAGGACTGCCTCACGTTGTTAGGACTGGGACGGGGAGGACCCTAATCGGGGTAATGAAGATTACCGGTAAGTAATAAGACATTATG